>NW_028234403.1:38409933-38417433 GCF_977035675.1 Penaeus japonicus
CATTCCATGGTTTCTGGGCTGGATTAAGTGTGAGCAGAGCTGCCACTAGCTCTCCCGTCACTCTTTTGACTCCCATTAACCATGATTAGTGTCCTCTTGGAGGCGCTCCCGACCCTCGTGGGACCATCTCGTAAACAACTCCATCAGCGCACCACACTCGCGCGGTGTGGTGCGCTCTGGTGAGCCGTGGAGGGAAGACTGCAGGCCCTTCCAGGCAGCTTTGCAATTCGAGACATCGTTACGTTTCCGGTTTCGCAAGTATGGCTTTACATTCTTAAACTCAGGAAAAAAAATATAGGTTGTTTCACTTTCGAGTTTTTGTTTTATTGCTCTTAACCAAAGGAGAATTTTACGGTTACTTTAGGGGGGCTCGACGCCTCATAAAACTGATGTTGATTGATAATTAGCATGATGTCGCGCTGCTTAACCCCGCCAGAGAAAGTCCTCTTTCTCATAAGCATCTCGAGTGGTGGCCCTTGGGGGCAAAGTGAGCCGAGCGCCCTTCCCTGATCCTCGTTGGTGTCCTAGGCTGAGCCTCGAGTTTCGCGCCACGAGCTGCTGCTCTCTCGCCGGGCGCCGCGTCCGTGCTCCTCGAGGGGAACCGAGGCGCTGAGGAGGAAATGGTGTGAGGGAAGAGGGAAGCTGTTAGGGCGTGTGTACGAGCGGTTAGCCCCACACGGCGGGGGATATAGAGGGCTTTAATATTTGTGTAAGTTAGCAGTAGCCATGACCCTAACCCGAGTAATTTGCCCCGCGCCGTCCCTGCATGGGAACTACCTCCTTATCCTGGCGGGCAGCCTTCCCCACGCCCACGCCGCCACCTTGATCACCCGCGCCCGCACAAGCCTTCCTTGCGCGATGCCACACGTTCGGCGGTAACCTATGTGAGGACGTCACTTGCTCAATGTCATTCGAATGGGCGTTCTCTCTGCGTGCGGCTGAATACCATAGTGAGCACAATGCCTTACCTAATTGGCTGCGGACTGAGGGAGAGATGATCTGACACCAGGCCGAGGGGAAGGGTTAGTAATATCGGGAAAATGCTCTTCCTAAGCGCCTAAATCGTCAGGAGGAGGCCGGAGACATAAAAAGAGGAAGCACCTGATGTGGGCGAAAGTCAGATAGAGGCACCCATTGTATGGGAGATCGGCTGCGGACAGGACTCCAGTAGGGGGATGGGGGGCTGAGTGGGGGGGCGTATTGTGCGGCCGTTTACGAGAGTGTCCGGCGGGTTACGAGCCATAACCTCGCTTACGGCCTCCTACACCACCTTATAAAACCCACAGTCTTTACCACGACTGCTGCCCGCGCCTCCCTACATCCGCATTTCTCATTGTATTCGCACCTTCACCACAGTGTTTCGGACAGGGGGAAGTACATGGCTATGCGCTAAGGGCCGCGACCTAGACCTGTGGCATTTTAATGACGGGCGCTTCTCGGCAAGACCTTCGAGGACTTCCGCTACGTGTTCTGTCAACGGTCATCAGAGCTCTCTATTGAGGCTGGCCGCGGCCATGCCAATCATGCCGCCACAAAGATTCGACTGAACGATGCAGATGGACCCTGATTGGTCATTGAGACTCGGGGAGTGAGACAAGTGATTGGCGGAAACCAATACGGCCATCATGTATTTTATTGTAGAGTGTGCGTCATCGCGGTGATCACGCCCTGATTCATGGTGCCTCCCGTGCCCTCACTTCGCCGAGCCCTCCGCCGCCCTAACCCTTTGGTGCCTCGCGTCGTTAAGTGGTGCTCGTTTAAAGTGATTCAATTGGGAATCTGCGGGAAGGGTAGAGTAGTGTCTGGTAGAAACATCCAAGACATGTATCAGATCCTTTGAAAAACCTCTCCTCCGGGAAATGAATCGACTGAAAAATAAGGGGAAAAGAACGCTCAACAAAGTCTTGCTTTAGTTGACATCCTAGTATCCCTGAAAAAACAACATATTTTGGGAATTTTATCAATGAGTTAATAGCGTGGAAGATATCAGGTGGAAGTACTCTTTGAGTTTGTGTTAATTCTTCTCTTTCTTAATGTGTACCGAGTTTTATCTTGTGACCTGACGCCCTTGTGCCGAATGAGCGCTCTATTTTCTATTGAAGTTGAACAGTCGCTCTTGTGATTTGACAATTACAACTAGGATTTAAGTTAAGTAAGTTTGTAAATTCGCCGTGAATATGAACATTACAATTGCGCTGTGAACATACGAGCGTGAGTATTTTTAGTTGCAGGGAAAGTTCTGATGCCTGGCAGCCACTGCAGTTTGGATAAATATGGTTTAGATTTTGTAATGGAAAGCCATATGAATGTATAATGGTCCGTATTCTATATAAAAAATAAAGATTTGTAAAAATAAAACTGGCAGATTGTCACGCAATTAGAACTAGTCCCTGCTGGACACTTGAATTGTATATTATATTTAGATAACAGGATGGCTTTCCTTTCATGCAAGTTGGGTTTCCTCGGTCCACTGAGGGAGCAGAGCACTTTAACGCAGAGTAGAAGTTGCTTTAGCGAGTTTGATTCATGGTTTTGCTCCCGAAGAATGCCTGCTCCTGGTGGACTGAGGCCCCACTGTGGCACCAAGGTGTATTCTCCAAGGTCGTCACGTTTCATCACCATGTTATTTACAGGAGACGTCGTCGAAATTTCAGCAAGCAAGCCTCTGAAATTCTGAATGAATATTTCTACTCCAACCTGTCAAACCCGTACCCCTCTGAGGAGGAGAAAGAGGGCCTGGCACGTCGGTGTGGCATTACAGTCAACCAGGTACACTTTCTTCATCACCAGCATCACCACCATTCTGCCGCCACTATAGCCACCACCACCACTGCTACACTGCCCCACCACCATCACTCCCCATCACAACCATCACTTGACTACCAACAACGAACTACCAAATACTAGTACCCTTGCTAGTCGACTCAAACTAGACAGGAACTTGCATCCCCTCGTGACCCAGACCTCGCGTGCGGTAGCGGAGGGCGACCTTGCGTAGTGCCAGGTGACCGGCCAGGCTGACCCCTGCTGACACCTCTACTTCAAGCAGTAGGCGTGTCTTGCGGCTCACCCGAGACAGCACTACGCATCGCCCCCTCCCTCCCCACCATGCCCCGTCATACCCGTGTTCTCCACACGTCCCTTTCAGTGCAGATTCACTTTCGGTTTGGCTCTTAGTGTGGTGATGGCGAGGTATGTGAGGCGGAGCACGTGTGGCAGGGTGCGGTGAACCCGGTGGTCTCCGGCATGCGAACACCACCACGTGCCGCTGGCTGGCGTGACGGAGACGTGATGACTGACTCGCGGACTACGCTGGGTGTAGAGCTTGATGAGCCCCGGCTCCCGTGCTGCCGCCGTCGCCGCCTCCACACTGGCGGCTCTCAGCACTGTAGAATGTAGAAGCAGCGTGGGGTCAAGGTCAAAGTGCTACAGCCTGCAGGCCAGGACGCAGGCCATGGCAGAGAGAGAGAGAGCGCCGGGTGGGGCGTCGCGGCGGCAGGAACGGGGCCGGAGTAACGCTTGGTGGACGGTGTTGTGGCGCTTTGGTAGTTCGTTGTTATCCTTCCCTTAGCTTTTTATTTGGTCAAGGTGTTTTTTTATGGCTGTTCTCTTTCAGGCGCAAAAGACGCAACTTTTCCAAACAAGCTACAGAGATTTTGAACGAGTACTTTTACTCGCACCTAAGTAACCCCTACCCTAGTGAAGAGGCCAAGGAGGAATTGGCCCGGAAGTCCAATATAACAGTGGCTCAGGTAAAGAGCGTAACGTTCTCGTTCACTTTCTTGCAGGAAACGAAGACGAAACTTTAGTAAACAGGCCATTGAGCTCCTGAATGATTACTTCTATTCCCACTTATCCAATCCCTATCCGAGCGAGGAAGCCAAGGAGGAACTGGCGAGAGCGTGCGACATCACGGTTCAGCAGGTATGGTGCCGGTACACCGGGGCCCCTCTTACACCCGTGGGCGGCCCCTTTGATACCCGCCGAGAGCCCCAACACCCGAACTGGGCCGCCCGCACTCCCAGGTGCTGGACGCCCTTACAGTTTAACCATCATTGGGAGGCTGCCCACGGGTGTTGGAAGCGGATATTCCCAGGCAATCTGGCGGCCACCAGGCCAAGGCAATAGTACTATGACCCTCCATCACTCTCACATTAGGCACAGTCATGCTCGGAGCATTCTCTTTTGTCAGCCTATTCCCAGCTACACAAGACTGAATGATTTCTGTTTTCATTAAATGTTTGCCAACCTGATGCACGCCAAGTGCGGTCATCTCTGACGAGTACTTCCTTCTGCTGAGTGTTGGCTTAGGATTCTGCCTTGGGCGACGCACTCCTGCAGGAGGAAGACTGGTTGTAGAGACCGAGAAGGCCCTGGTGTACGGCTGCCGTTTGCCACATGAAACTCGTATATATATTTGTATATATATATGGATATATATTCCTGCTGCGTCGTGATGCCACGCCTGAGGTGAAGGCGTGCCGTGCTCCTCTACTAACCCACTAACACGCGGCACGCCTCCCCTGCACCTGCTCCACGAGTATGTGTTCCAAAGCCGCCTGCGGGCCCGTCGATGCTCACTCGTGCACATTATCAGCCCTGTGTACTGCCCACCACTCACATAGCGGACACAGAACAGTGGTCCAGATTATTGTGGGTGGTATGCAGCTCCTCTTGCCTGACCTAGCCACACTCGCTGATAGTGTGGGCGTACATGTGTAGTGTGGGCGGATCTTTGGATGGGGCGCTCCGCTCCGCCCGCGGGCTGGCCATGTGGCCTCCTATGCGTCCAGCCGTAGTGTGTTGTCACTGTCTCTCTCTGTTGGCAGTGGCACATCCCTGATCTGTGTAACATTACGTGAGTGGAAACCGGTGCTGCCCTCCCCGCAGAAGCAGGTGTGGCGGCGGGGACGGCGCACGGGTTCTGCCCGCCTGATGTCCAACACATCAGGTCCTTCTCTACCGCCATTATATTGTCAATCTGTGATCGCTTCTGCCACTCCGTTCTCCTAATGAAGGCCGAGATCGCTTTTAGAGCTGCTGCTCAGCCCACTTTCTCAGCCCTCTTGTGACCGCGCGACAACCCCGCACACACGTCCCTCAGACAGTACTCACAAGCAATGAAGGGTTGACGCCAGTACCCGTGGCAGACCAACCCCTGCGCCTCAAACAAAAATAATAAGTTATGCTGTAAAAATCTCTGTAGGTTGGATAAAACCAGCCAGACTCCCAGCTTGTATGTGCCTCAGTGCTAGTGACACTATGTAGACTTCGCAATCAGTGCTAAAGCCTGTTTTATTTAATGCTTACCTGCTTCCGCTTGTGACATTGCTGCTTGTAGCTTCTGCTTTTATTTGCTTCTGCTTATGCCTCTGTTTCTGCCCCCTTTTTCATCTGTCCGCTTAGCTCCCTTGCCATGCGTTCGGTATTTTCCATTTCTTCGTGTTTATCTCCCTTCATTCCTTTTTCTCCGATTCCCAAGTAGCACCCAGTAGCGAGTCAGATCGGGTGGCAATGTGTGCATGCTGACGTTCCCACTCATGATTCATTATACATCTAGCATTCACTAACCATGTTCAACAAGTTTAACAATGTGATTCATGTTATCATTTGTTATGATATATTTGCTATAAGATTAATTACCTAAAACCATCAGTTTATTAGTTCGGGTTATTGTGGTTATTAAATAGCATAATATTGTGTTATATGTATTATATATGTATATATATATATATATATATATATATATATTATATATTATATATATATATTATATATATATAATATATATATATATATATATAAGTATATATGTACGTGTATGTATGTATGTATGTAATGTATGTATATTATATATATATATGTAGATAGATAGATATATATGTTTATATATATAAATATATATATATATATATATGTATATATATATATATATATGTATGTATGTATATATATGTATGTATGTATATATATATATAATATATATATATATATATATATATATATATATATATATATATATATATATTATATATATATGTATATATGTATATAAGTATGTATATATATATATATATATATATATATATATATATATATATATATATATATATATGTATATATATATATATATAAGTATATACTTGTGTGTGTATGTATATATATATATATATATATATATATATATATATATATATACAGTATATACATATATATTATTTATATGCACACACACACACACACACACACACACAACACACACACACACACACACACACACACACACACACACACACACACACACACACATCATATAATAATATATATATAATATATATAATATATATATATATATATATATATATATATATATATATATATATATATAATTTACATACCTACATACCAATATATATATATATATATATATACACTTATAACTGAGAATGCCCTTGCCCCAGTTACTAACACTGGCGTAGTGAGGTTGGGAGTAGTGTGGGATGTGACGCGTGCTGTACCCTCAGGTCTCCAACTGGTTCGGCAACAAGCGCATCAGGTATAAGAAAAACATCGGCAAGGCACAGGAGGAAGCCAACCTCTACGCTGCAAAGAAGGCTGCAGGTATGTGATTCAGTTGATTCTATGGTTCGCTGAGCCGGAATTCGATTGGTCAGTTCTGCTCGGAACCATAAACAGATCTTTGTAGGATATGATGCTTTGAAAAAATAAATATATGTGTACCTCACTGTAAATTGTTGTTTTGAGGTTCTGAGAAAATAATGTTTATATATGTGAAATATATGTAAATAGATCATTCACCTTGTTGTTGTGAATGAAAGAGCGTGAATGGCAAATTAATTATGTTATATCTGTTATAAACATAACCACTAAAGACCACTAAAATAAGGAAAAGCACAAAAAAGGCAAACACAAAATCAATGAAATATAACGAAGCCCCTTAACTAAAATTAATAGAAAAGAATTCGAACAGATTTAAAACGAAGCACTTTGCAGAGCATTTCTCCCGCCGTTGATCTCCGCTTAACAGACTAACCTGTAAAATCCACAAACGGGCCACGCTTCCTCGCCCGAGTGTTTAGTATATTGGATTTTCTCTATAACACGTCACTTTTTCGGCCGGGGAGAGGGGGTCGGGGGGGGGGGGGGAGGGGACGGAGGCAAGGACTCATTATGGAAGAGGAGACGAAGGGAGGAGATGATGACGTGGGAAAGGGGAAATTTTGAGAATTCGGAAGGACAAGGCGCCGATTGAGGGTAGAGAGCAATGGAGAATAAAAGTCGGAAATAGGGAAAGTATTATTTTCTTCGGAACGTAATTAATGGGACGCATGTATGTATGGCCTTTGAATGCAATATTTCCTATCAAAGAATAAGAACGACTGGGGAAATAAAAGAAGGGGAAGAAAGGAGTCCTTAGACGGAGAAGGTTAAGTGGGAATGAGAAAGAGAGGCCGCGGAAAGGGGAAGAGGGTGTGGAGG
>NW_028234403.1:38424933-38439933 GCF_977035675.1 Penaeus japonicus
AGGTGCAGCGCGAGGTATGGCCCTGGTGGAGAAACCTGAATACTTTTAATTAGCAGATGATGGTAACGACGCGTATGATAATGATGTTGATAATGAAGGGCCGTGTATTAACAGAAAACATTTTAATAAAGTCTGTGCTTCCCATAACGGAGAGAGGCGCTGCACGCAGGAGGACAGCCTGTGCCTTGCCTTGCCTTGCCTTATCCCGGAGATCACGGTCGAGCTCTTGTATGTCATGTAGCGGAAATATAGCATAGCATGCTTGTTTGTGTCTATAATTAGCATTGAATTCGCTACGTTTAACGAGTAGAGAAGCACGTTCAAATCTTTCGTTTCGTTCGGCATAGGACGCTCCCTGGCATCTCGGCTGCAAAGAAAACCGTTGAGCGGAACAACATGACATAATCGCCAACAGTATAATTATTGACGGTGTTGTTGAGCGGAAGTTGGGTGTCCTGGTGACGGTGACAAGGATGGGGGGTGGAGGGGAGGGGGGAGGGAGGGGGAGGGGAAGGGGGCGCACCCACCTGCACTCCATTGCCTCTTACCTTTCAATTATGAAAGAAATCAATTCAATGAATTTTAAATCGTTGGTTATTTATGACACTTAACCGACATAAAAAGTTGATAGAGCTGTTAAAGTGTTAAGAGCGCGTTAGGGATACTTTGTATCAAATATGGACAGCCGCTTTTAAAAATGTATGGGGTAGGTTGATGTTTATGGCGCCAGAATGTATCATTCTAAGTGGGATGGAAAATGGCAGAGGTGTTTCGTAATAGCCTGCAAGAAGCACTAAAATGAATGACGTAGGCGTGTGTTGTGAGGGAACCCATTACGAGCGCTAAGTAGTGTAGCAACATTCTTACAAGAGAAACATTGAAGCGGTGATGAGACGAGTAGGCGTTGCGTGTAGAGTGCGCTGTTCCAACGCTCTTGTTCGACGTGCACTTATTAATTTTATGACAGAGCGTCCCGCCCATGCGACCACAACCCCGCGCTGCACGCACCACCCACCACACCCTGCCTCTGCTGACATACAGCGCATTCCATATTCATGGATAAAATAACACTTCCCTCGCCGCAGCCCCGTCCCTAATTTATACCGCCTTCCGGAGATGCTGCCTTCAGGCAACCTCTCTTGCACCCCCCCCCCCTCTGCAGCGTCAGATGTGCACCTAACTCCATCCTTGTGAATTCTAACATTGGCCCATTTCGTCCGACAAATGTCAGTGCAGGTCCGCTTAGCAACCCGCGTGTTGCTTCGATAGCCTACCCACGCGTGCTATGGTCTGAATGTCTGTGCGCACAAGGAGCCGAAATGTAAGCTTATTTGACCCTCATCTTGCTCCTACGAGTTAAGGTGAACTTAAAGTAGAGCGGCCATGACAGCTGATGTACTGTTTGATCATTCTAGATTATCCTTCAGCAGGAGCGTCGCCGTACAGCATGAGCGGAACACCGGGCCCCATGATGTCCCCGCCGCCCGCAGAGGACTCCATGGGCTACGGAATGCCTGGCATGAACGGTTCAGGATACTCAGGGGTAAGTCATCTCTCCTTCTCCAGCTCCTTCGCTTCTCTCGCTGGACGTCGCTCGCCTCCCTCTCACGTGGGGGCGGGCGGCCCTCTTTTAAACAGTCTGTGTATCTAGACTTCTATGTGACATGCGAGCACTTGTGTTCTAGCATTACGGCGATGTAGGTATCGAGAGGAATATAAAGCGTAGTGTTCAGTGGCATTAGGTTACCTTCTGGAATAGAATGTATACGTGCGGTATCATTCATTCTTTCCGTCAATAAGAAATATTTGTCCATCTTTCCGTATGTTTTATGTTTTTTAACACTTTCACTCTCACTCATATTTCTCTCTATTTCTCTATCACCCTCTCTCTCTCTCAATCTCTATCTATCTCTCTATCTTTCTACCCCTCCTTCTCTATCTCCATCTCTCTCCAATTTTTGTTTAATACCCATGATCGATGATTTTCAAAGGTAATCATAGTTCCAACCAATTACCCTCATCACAGTTATGATGATTACCTATTTTCGATTGAAAAGCCACAGAAATATGACACACCAATTTAAGTTCCCTAGCAACCATCTCTAAAGGAAGAGGTGCCAGATACCCAATTTTTGGTTGTAAATATTTTTAGATTATAAACTATATCAGTCTTGAATCTTTTGTCTCTCCAAATACGACGGATAGCTTACGTATTAATATTTCCTCAGGATGATCTTAACCGTTATAATTGTGTACCTGAAATATATGTTTTTTTTTTCTTGCGTGATAGCAAGGACCAAAGAATAGGGTTCCTAATTGCAAAGTGTGGAGCTTGCATGTTACCATAGTCACAATTGTAATCCGAAATTTATACAGTAATCGCATTCGTTAGTCGATTATATTACCCTGGCGATTCGCACATGCGCATGAATATAGGTAAATATTTATGCGTACAGATAGGTAGATAGTTAAATGCATACATGTCCGCGTGTATACTTTCATGTTTACACTCACACTCACACTTACAATTGCATCTGCATCCCCACTCACTCACTCATACGCATATACTCACACGTACTCACACATAAATGCACTCACTCACACGTACATACTCACCCACTCACTCATTCACCATTCACTCACTCTCACTCACTCACCCACTTTCTTTCTCTCTCTCTCTCTCTCTCTCTCTCTCTCTCTCTCTCTCTCTCTCTCTCTCTCTCTCTCTCTCTCTCTCTCTCTCTCTCTCTCTCTCTCACACACACACACACACACACACACATATATATACAGAGCGTGTGAACAAGAATCAATCGGAGAAAATAGCATAGTCCTTGTGTGTTTCGACCTGCAAGCACGAGAAATAAGCGTAATAAAGAATAATCATTATTGCACAGTCCATATGCAAACTAGGAAGGGGTTCAGAGCCATCTGTTTCTCCTGTAACCTAATCGTATTTTTAAGGAGACTCCCATCGCCACACTTTTGCAACTTTTGGACATTTTTTTTTGCAATTTGCTGGTGTCTAGGTCTTCTGATTCCTTCGGCCAGAGGGGTGGCAGGGTTCAAGATCCCGTGTTAGTGTTCTTCGCGTTTTGTTTCGTTCTTCCGTTGGTTTTTGGTTTCTAGTTCGGTTATGTTTTGTGCGATTGAGCTAGGCAAGTGTTCCTGAGGTAGGGATAGAAGTGAGGCGTTAGGTTAAGGTGTTATCAAAGTTTTTTTTTTCCCTCTCTCTCCTTTTGCTTTTATTCGTCCCTCCTCTCACTGTGTCCCTCTACCTGTTGCATTCACTCTCTCTCACTCTTTTTTTTTCTATTTTTCTCTCTATATCTCTCTCACTCGCATTCCTTATCTCCCTTCCTTCCTCGCACCCCCTCCCTCCCTTCTTCTCATCCTCGCCCCCTCCCTCCATATACTTATACTTTTTCTAACACTAAACAGAATAGGCATCGTATGAACAGGAATTATGTTTGATATTAGTGTGTTCTTTTTAACATATAACCAAATACTTGTAGTCTTATAAGTATCCATTTTTTTCTGTGCGAGTGTTTTTTTCGTGTCTGCCTTTGCATATTAAAATATCTTTCGTGCGTGTGTATATATATATATATATATATATATATATATATATATATATATATATATATATATATATATATATATATATATATATATATATATATATATATATATATAGTTTACCTTTTACGTGGACAGTAGACATAAGTAATACGTTTACATATACTGTAACAACTAAGATTATTCTATTTTGTTTTATTTTATTCTATTTTATTTTTATTTTTTCCCAACCGTTTCGGTGAGCAGTATGATTTGACGTTTTATTTAGAGAACCAATTAATTTTTATATTTTCATTTGCATTATTTTGCGCGAGTGTTAAGTTATTTTATTTATTACAGTTATCTAATGGTAAGAGTATAGTCCATTAGTTTCCTAAACGTCTGATTGCAGCTGAAAATGATCGCATTGGGCTGCTTCTACTTCAGAATTGACAGGAAGCCATTTGAGTCGTTGTAATACACCTCTAATCCCAGAGCTCACGGTAGGGGGCTCTGCGTAGGTGAGCGTGGAACCAGAGGAGTGGGAGTCTCCAGACATTAGACTTTTCTGAATACTTCCATGTGGTGCATAAGAATAAACTTTGCGGCTGGAGTATATGCGTTAGACTTGCCACCTCTCGTCGACTTTGTGAATGTTTTCAAGACTATATTTTGTTAGAATTTATAGAAAGACAGCAATTCATTCTAGGGCTCATTTCTAGAATTAAACAGTGGCAGGCTTCTGATTTTAACAAAAAAATAGGATTTATCATATGCGTTTACTTCGTAGTGGGTAAGGCCGGACGTACGTCATTTTGATCCGGTGTGTATGCCCACACGATTGAGGTGCGGTGCTCCATATTTTTATTGATTGGTGGGTGTTCCTTGCCAGGGCATGGGTTACGACCTCCACCCGGAGTCGCCTGACGTGTAGGCGGCGCCCACACATCCGCCCACGCCCAGCCCGCCCTCCACCCACACCCAAAGTTAGTTTATGGATTTTACTGGCTCTTGGCTGTCTTTGTGTTGTAAACGCTATAGTTTGGATTCTCTAGTAGTTTACTGTAGCCAGAAGTATTGTAAGTGGGGATACTTCGGGCAGCTCTGTACACCGTACCTGGTAAGAGTACGCTGTCAAAGCCCGTCAGAAGTACAGCATCACGTCGTGTTCCCCCGCCATCAGTAGGCTGTCTGGCTGTAGATTGAGAGTTGAATGACTTGACTGTAGTGAAGGTCCGCAGCGGCCCTGAAGTGGTAGTGTAGATGATGATTGGTTCCCCAGGGTAGTGTAGACCCGTCGCATGGCTCATTTGAGTAATTTTCTAATGTCTTGTTTGGGTTTAAGCATTTTTCGCCCTTTTGAGAAATGATTTCTTCTGTAAAATCAACATGAAAATATGTTAAAAGTCTAAAGCATGTGTGAATTCTGTCAATAAAGAGATCTGCTTGCAAGTGATCATGTTGGTTGGTAGTCATTTTTATTTTAAGTAGTGTCTTCACTAACTATTCTCTTGTTGTAATTCTCAGTTTCGTTTTGCATCCTGACTGTTGCACGACCATTTGGCTGTGACATGATATATTGGCAGATGTTGTGGCCATTTTGAAGATGATGATGATGATGATGATGATATCGGGGTCCCTGCACGTGGAACTCGGCCTCACGTTTTGTCTAGTGCCTTATAGCGTGCCTCTTGTGTTGCCACTCACTAACCAGTTTCTCCTCCTGTTTCAGCAGCAATAAGACGCGTGGGCGGTTAGCGGGTTGTGGAGTCCGGGCCGGCGTGGTGAGGGTTGCCTGGCGGGCCTTGCCATCGGTTCCCAGTGTGGTGGAGGCCATCCCTTGGTGCCAGGCTGCCCTCCCCCGCCCCCTCACTACCTCCCGCGGCCCACCCCTCCTTCACACACAAAGTGCAGGCCGTGTAACTCCGGCCCACCAGCCACGATCGGGCTGCATGTGGCTCACTCTGGCCAAGCCACGCTGTGACGTTTCGTGCCACACGGGCTGCATGTGGCCCACCTCAGGCAACAGTGATCAGAGCTGTCAGCCCAGTGTGCAGGCAGCGGGCCGCCGCCGTGCGCCCTGCACCTGAGCGGGACCAGCGCGGCCCGCCCAGCCCACAGTATACGAGAGCCGGGGCGGGTAGCCACCCTTGGCCGCTCCTCACACCACACTGCCGCTGCCTATGCCCACCTCTCGCCCACGGGTGACGCTCTCATGACCCATAGCGCTACGCCATCTTGACACCCACTTCTCCACAAGGTTGGCCAGCACCACCTGCCCATGACCACAGTGCTGTGAGCACACCCACCACTCCTGCACCCACACCTGGACCGTCATCTCGAGTAAGGGTCCAAGCCTGATGAGATTGCCGAAGGAAACAGTGATGCATTAATCTGTCTTTTACGATAAGTAGCCATGTAAATATGAATGAATGAATAAAGTAAGTTACAGGTATAAAAGTTCGTGCATTTTGGGTGTGGAGTGGGTGTGGCACACACATGTGGCATGAGAAGTGATGCTGAGCAAAGTGGAGGTGGACACTCCCACACCAGGGAGCCCCAGAACCATGTATACGGTTGGTATGTGATAGTCACACTCGTGTTGCTTATATGTGTAGGCTTTTAATAAAGTTTCTGCTGTTTGAACATTCTTTAAAAAATACACACATGTTCCTCATTGGCGAGTGAGCCAAATGTACTTAGCGTCACCCCCGGCGAGGTAGGCTGCAGCATGACTAGCGGCCCTCCCGCCCCGCGCGGCCATCATGGTCCGTAGTGCCCAGCAGGCGGTCCGCGGCGACCCGTACAAGCCTCTGTATCCATGTAGCGTAGGAGAGTGTGGCCAGAGAGGCCCGGCTGCCCCCCCGGCCCTGCACACGTTCCACTGGGCGGCCCACCACACCCCGGCGCGGCCACAGGGCCACAACGCCCAGTGGGGCCCCATCCAACCCAGTATACGTACTCTGGACGGCAGCAGCACCAAGACTGGAAAAAAGCAATGGTCAGACCGAACTGGCTCTCAAGATGTCTGTTTGTTGTTTCAACGCACATTGGGTGTTTCTGTTGTTTCTGTTTGTGTTCCATTGTGTTCTGATGGGTTGTGTAATTGTGTGTGTGTGCTGGTCCCTGACTGGCCCGAGTACTGTGTCTGCTCTTGTAGAAGTCGTCGGGTGTGGCCCCCAGTCAGCGGGGTTACTCCGCGAGGCCGGGCTGGCCGCACCCGGCTGGGAGGCGAATGGCCACATCTACACTGCACGTGCGGCCTCCCGAGGCCACATGTGTAGTTCCTGTAGATGCGGCCATAGGAAAAGATCGGCGCGGTACCTCCCAGCCCGTTCTCAAGGCAGCACAGTTGGTAGGGTGGCCTCCTCGCGGGGCCACCCGCTTGATGCAGGGTATTACCTAGGAGAAGACGAGACCACACAGATGATCTTGTGATACACTGGATAATGAACACTAAAGGACCTGGAACCTTGAAGTAGGTCTATTTTTATATGGATAGATAACACTTGAAAATCGAATGGGAAAAAGTTAGATGGTCTTGTGTAACTGTATATTATTAGTATGGATAGAAAAATTCTAATACTCTTTGAAGTCCGTTTAACATTTGGTAATGTTAAGTCCTTTTCCATACGGTTTGTACGGTAGTGTAAGGGCAGCAACGGGTCCCTGTGGCGCGCTTGTGCCGGCCCGACGGACCCGGGGCTCGCCAAGCGCGCATGTTTGTATGGGTAGTGCAGGAGTAGTGCAAGGTAGCTAGACCACAAGTATACAGTGATAATACTGCAGTATACGAAAAACAATGTTCTTCATTGACAAAAAGTATAACTACAAAGAATAAGCAGAGTAGCCTGCCCTCTTTTCATGACCTGTTAGCATTATTTTGACTCCTGTAGCCAGCTAAAGGGCCGTCATCTCGTTTCCTGATTTTTCTGAGCCGCTGAGGTGTACCGTAGTTGTCTCCATGTAACTTACAGCTCTCTTCTGTCTCTTTTCGCTGTTCGCTGTAGTGAATGATGCAAGAATAAATCTCCTGTATTGAATACTTATGAATAACTGTAAATGTATTGCTACGTGTCCTCTCCAATACCGTCCTGTACCAAAATACGTAATTTTCTCACAATTCTTGTAGAGATACTGTGTATTTTTGCTGTGTATTTGTTCCAGTTTTGTAATAGTATATGTAGTACAATCTTACTACTGTTTCTCCCCCTTTAGGACGGTATAGGATAGACAGCAAGATTGGTTCATTCTTACTTACACATTTAAGCATATTTTCCATGTAACCAGTTATTGTTTTCATTGTTTAGCCGCCTTATTTATGTAGGATGGGACATTTTGAGGTACCCACCTAATTTCTAAGATTACATTTTATTTCATTTTTGAGCAAGAGTTGTGTGCTTGTACAGTAGAATCCATTGCGGAGGCGAAAGATAAGTGCTACTTATGTTTCCAAGCGCGGCAAAGTGGGCAAGTAAAAGTGAGCGCAAGGTACTCCACCCATGACCCGAACTCCCGTAGGTAATCAGTTGCCAATGTCCCTGCTCTCTCAGCTGCAACCCGTTTTCTATGAGACAGTTTTTTATTATTGTTCATTGCCCAATTTGTCTCCTGCCTGGAAGCATTCCATCCACTCATTTCACTTAGTTAACTTAACCATTCTAACCTCTTTGCTACGTGAGTGTGAAGTACATGTACATTATATTTGTCTTTTGTATTGTCATGCATATAAGTTGCATTGTAAGTATTTTGGCTGAAAAAAGAGCCAGTCCTCACGATGATATTAATTACCATGATGTTTTGTTAGATTCTGCAGTGAGCTGCAGACCTCTTTGTGTTTAAGGTTTAACTGAAAGCTCAAACTAGATTATTTTAGTGTCAGGTACAGGATATTCTTGGTTGCATTTACTAAAAATGCTGTAGCCGCTACCCGTGACAGTGAGCCATCCGTTAGAGAGGGTTACGACCTAGTGATCGCTCAGTGTCACGGTTGCCCGCCATGGTCCCTCGGTATACCAGCAGGCCAGTGGTGCAGGGGTAGTGCACGCTGCTCTCGCCTCTTTAGCAAACAATGTCAAATTCTTGGTGTAGACTGTCAGGTGTCCTCGGCCGCATGGTGGCGGCCAGCGTGCGCTACTCCCCTCCCGAGTGGCCGAAGGCAGGGAGGAACACCACTGGGCCAGAGACGAAGAAGCACTGTTTATATGTACTGTAACATACAAACTTTTACTATTAGGTATGAATGTTATCAAATAAATGATTTCAAAGGCTAAAGATGTTCCCTTTGTAACCTTGACGCTGAACTATTGATATTGTGGAGTTTACTCTTCCAGTGCTATTGTATTTTTGTCCATGACAAATGCTTTGAGCAAGATATTGCTTCATAAACTTTATTATTTGTATTAGACACTGGAAGTAAATATGATGAGTGATTCATATGACTCTAAATTCCTCCTTCACAAGTTACAAATTTGAATGACAATGAATTACCAAACTGCACATTTCTCAGTTTTCAAGTAAAAGTATACATTTACAACCCTCACAGAAGAAAAATAGGAAGTTATAGAATATGATATACACACTTCTCATGCAATATTCACAGGGTCCATCTAGCTTTCGTGCCCCACCATAAAGAAACTACGACGGATCTCTGCTCAAATAAAAATGCACATGACAAAATGACACTAAAAATTCGGCATATAAACACATTAGTAAAGAAACCTGTGCTGTAGTTATGAGGAAATGTCTTCAATAGTTTATATCATGGGCAACATATTGCATATTGTTTCAAGTAGAGCAAATCCAGTGAAATAATTCTAAATATCTTATAGCTTAATTTCAACTTTCACTAACCAAATTCAGATATATAATATACAAAATGAAATATGGTATAAATTCATGTCAAGAACAAATAAACAGTAAATCAAGCGGTGAAAAAAAACATACAAAAAAAGAATAGTACGGCGCCAGGCTCCAGCACGGTTAGGCACAGCTTCTGGAGAGACTTAGGTAGCATGGGCCCAATTTGATGAAGTAGTAGGTTTTAAAGATAGTGTTACAGGGGTGTTTTGAGTGATTGTGTAGTGTGAGTGAGTGCTGTCGTGTGTGAGTGTGTGTTTGTGTGTGCGGAGTGTGTGAGTGTGGTGGTGTGTGTGTGTTTGTGAGTGTGGTGTGTAGTGTGTGTGTGAGGAGTGTGGTGTGTGTGTTGTGTGTGGTGTGTGTTAGGTGTGGTGTGTGTGTGTGGGTGGGTTGTGGTGTGTGTGTGTGAGTGGTGTGTGTGTGAGTGTTTGGTGAGTGTGTGTCGGTTTCGGAGTGTGTGTGGGGTCTGGGTGTGTGTGTGTGTGTGTGTGGTGTGTGTTGGTTGGGGGGGGGTGTGTGTGTGTGTGTGTGGTTTGTGTGGTGAGTGTGGTGGTGTGAGTGAGTGTGAGGTGTGTAGTGTGAGTGTGGTGTGTGTGTGTGTGTGGGTGTGTGTGTGTGTGTGTGTTGTGGTGGTGTGTGTGTGTGTGGTGTGTGAGGTGTGTGTGTGTGTGTGTTGTGTTTGTGTGTGAGATGTGTGTGAGTTGTGTGTGTGTGTGTGTGGTGTGTGTGTGTGTGGAGGTGAGTGTGTGAGTGTGTGTGTGTGTCTGGGGTAGTGTGTGTGTTGTAGAGTGTGGTGGGTGTGAGTCAGGGGGATTTGCGTGTGTGAGTGTGTTGTTGAGAGTTTTTGGTGTCTGGGTAAGTGTGTGTGAGTGAGTAGTGTGTGAGTGTGTGATGGGGGTATGTGTGTGTGAGAGTTGTTGGTGTGTGTGGTTGAGAGTATGGGGGTTTGTGTGTGTAGTGTCTGAGTAGTGTGTGGTGTGAGTAGGTGGTTTGTGTGTGTGTGTGTGTAAGGGGGATTGTGTGTGTGTGTGTGTAAGGGGGATTGTGTGTGTGTGTGTGTGAGGGGGAGTGTGTGTGTGTGTGGGGGTTTGTGAGTGAGGTGTGTGATGTGTGAGTTAAGTGATACAGGGGGTTAATAGAGAGTGTTGAGTGTGGTTGTGTGTGAGTGTGTCTGGGGGTAAGTGGTCGCTGGTGTGTGTGTCGTGTTTTGTTATGAGTGTTGTGTTTGCTGTTGTGTTGTGAGTTTGTGTGTGTTTTGAGTTTGTGAAGTGTGTGGTGAGAGTAGTGTGTGTGTGTGTGTGTTAGTGTGTGAGTGTGCGTGTGTGGGGTGAGTTTGTGAGAGTGTGTGATTTTCTGGGGGATAGTGTGTGTGAGAGTGTGGAGAGTTTGTGAGTGAGTGTGTGGTGAGAGTTTGTGAGTGTGTGATGTGAGGTGTGATAGGAGTGTGTGTTAGTGTTTACGTGAGTTGTTGTGAGTGTTTTTGAGTGTTGTTTGTGTGTGTTTTTGTTTGTGTGTGGTGTGTGGTGAGTGTGAGAGTGTGAGTATTTGTTAGAGAGTGTGTTAGAATAGATATGTGATCAGGGGTTAGAGTGAGTGAGTGTATTTTTGTGTGTGTGTAAGGGGGAATGAGAGATTGTGGTGTGTGTTGAGTGTGTGGGAGATTCATGGGATAGTTAGTTGTGAGTGTGTTGATAGTGTGAGTGTGGACAGGGGGTAGTTGAGATTGTGTGTGTTGAGATTGTTAGTAGAGTCATGGTGTTATGTGAGTTGTAGATGATATATTATTGTGATTAGTGTAATTGATATAGATTGTGGGAGAGTGAGATATGTGTTTTAGTGGAGTGTGTGTGAGGAGTGTGATTTAGATAGATAGTCTTGGGTTTGTGGAGAGAGTGATTGTGTGAGAGTGTTTGTTTTTAGTGTGAGATGAGTGGAGTTTGAGTGTGTGTGTACTGTGATAGTTTATGATTATGGGGATTGGTGAGATAGGTTAGTGTGTGAGTGTGTGAGAGAGTGTGTGTGGTTTGATTGTTTTATTGAGAATGTGGGTTATGTGTGTGTTAGTAGAGATAGTTAGTTTTAGAGAGTTATACAGGTGGAATGTGTGAGTTATTGAGAGTGTTAGTCGTTTTTGCTTGTGTGTGATAAGTGTAATGTGATATATAGTGATTTATATATATGAGTGGATATTTTTATGGATAATATTTATGCATTTTGATATAATATATGTTTGTGTAATTTTTATATTGATTTTGAGTTAGATAGATATTGTGTGTATATGTTTTGAGATTTGTATATTGATATTAGAGGATTTTTAGTTATAGGATATTTTTTTATAGAGATATGATTATATTTGTTTGATTGTTAGATATGATAGTTAGTTATTTAGGATATTTTGTTAGAGTATAGAGATTTATATATTTATATATATTGATATATTATATTTAAGATATTTTTAGTTATGGTGATTTTATATACTTTTTATATATGTTTAGAGTGATAGATATATAAATTTATAGATTGATATTTATATGTAGATTTGATTGGTTGTGAGATATATATTATTTATATTTTTAGTGAGATATTATATAGTGATAGATAGATCTTTTGTATATTATTGTTTAATTATATATATAGAAATATATTATATTTATATATATATTTCGATATGATATATATTTTTATATATATAACACATTAAAACATTTAGCAATCGCGTCTTCAATACGATTAGGGAAATTCTCAATGTCCCCTTTCACCCCAAACGTATCCATCTATAAAATAGACTATAACAAATGGGAAATGTTGGAAAGAAAAACATTCATACGGTTGAGAGCATCAGTGTGTGTGTGGGGGGGTGTGTGGGTGTGGGGGGGGGGGGGGGGGGGGGGGGGGGGGGGGGGGGGGGGGGGGGGGGTGGGGGGGGGGGGGGGGGGGGTGGGGGTGGGGGGGGGGGGGGGGGGGGGGGGTGGGGGGGGTGGGGGTGGGGGGGGGGTGGGGGTTGGGGCGGGGCTAGGGGTGGGGGGGGGGGGGGGTGGGGGGGGGGGGGGTTTCGGGCTATGTGAGTTTGTGTGTGTGGTTGTGAGTTTGTGTGTGTCTGGGTGTGTTGTGAGATGTTGATGTGAGTGAGTTAGTGTGAGTTATGTGTGTGGTCTGTGTAGGAGAGTATGTGAGTGTATGTGTGTATGAGTGTCGTGAGTCTGAGTCTGTGTGTGGTGTCTGTGTTATGTGAGTGTAGTGGTCAGTGTCTGTGTGTCTGTGGTTTTCTGTGTCTGTGTGTGTCTGTGTGTGTGTATGTGTGTTGTGAATGTGTCAGTGAGTATGTGTGTGCTGGTCTTAGGTGTGTTTGTGTGTTTGTGGTGTGTGTGCAGTGTGGTGGGAGTTGTGAGTGTGTGTATGGTGGATGTGTGTGATCTGTGGATGTGTGTGTATGTGGAGGAGTGGTATGAGTATGTGTATGTGTGTGTGTACTGGTGTCTGAGTGTAAGGTACAGTGTATTGTGTAGGACAGTGTGTATGTGTATGTGTATGGTGTGTATGTGTGTGTTTGTGTCTGTGTGTTTTGACTATGTGTAAGTGTGTTTTGTATTTGGAGTGTCATGGTTGTCTGTGTGTGTATGTGTGTATGTGATTGGTGGAAATTTGTGTGTATGCGTGTGTGGCCAGTGTGTGTATGTGTGTGTGGAAATGTGTGAGTATGTGTGAGTGGCAGGAGTGTGTATGTGTGAGTGGCCGGTGTAAGTGTCTGTGGGTGTGGGACAGGGTGTAGTAGTGTGTGTGAGCAGATGTCGTGTAGTGGTGGAAGGTGTGTGTTCTGAGTGTGTCGGCAGGGTGTGTGTGTGTGAGTTGTGGCAGGTGTGTGGATAGTGTGTGTGTTTGTGTGTGAGTGTGGACAGGTGTGTGTAGTGTGTGTGTGTTGTGAGTGTGTGGACAGGTAGTGTGTATGTGTGTGAGTGTGTGGAAATGTGTGTGTATGTGTGAGTGTGTGTGGCACGTTGTGTGTCAGAGTTTTGTGTGTGGACCGGTGGTGTCTGTGTGTGTGTGTGTGTGTTGTGTGGACCGGATGTAGTGTTGTGTGTGTGTGTGTGTGTGTGTGTGGCAGGTGGTGATGTGTGTTGGTGTGTGTGTGTGAGTGTGTGGGCAAGTTGTGAGTATGTGTGTGAGTGTGGCCCGGTGTCGAGTCAGTGTGTGTGTGGCAGGTGTGTGTCTTGTGTGTGTGTGTGGCAAGGTGTGTGGATGAGTGTGTGGCCGGGTGTGTGAAGGTGTGTGTGGAAGGAGTCTGTCAGTTGTTGTGGACCGGTTGGTTGTCTGTGTGGAGTGGAAAGTGTGTGTGTCTGTGTGTGGCATGGGAGGTCTGGTCTGTGTGTGGAAATGGGTGTCTGTGTGAGGCCTTGTTGTGTTTGTTTGAAATGGTGTGTGGTCTTAGGGTGTTTGTGAGTTGTTTCGTTTGATCTGTGAGTGGTACTGTGTGTGAAAGTACTGTGTGTTATGTGTGAGTTAGTGTGGTGTCGTGTGTGTGTGAGTGTGTGTGTTGTGTGTGTGTGTGTGTCGTGTGTGTGAGTGTATGGAAGGGTCTGAGTTTGGTCTGGTGTGTAAGTGTGTGTATGGTGAGTACTGAAGGTTGCGGTATGGTGAGAATTTGTGTAGTCTGTGTTTCTAGAGTGTATATGGTGAGTGTCATTTTAGACAGGGATATTCAGGGTCTGTTGTGAGAAAATCCGGAGGTGTCTGAGTGTTATGTCTATATTTACTGTCTGCGTCTGTGGGTGTGTATGTGTGATGAGTATGTGGGTCTGTGTTTGTAAGTGTATCTGTATGTGTGAGTCTGTGTGTCTGTGAGTGTCTAAGTAGGTGGGTCTGTGTGTGTGAGATTTGTGTAGTGTATGTGTGTCTATGTGAGTATGTGTGTGTGAAATGTGTGTGTAGTGAGTGGTCTGTGAGTTTGTCTGTGTATGTCGCTGTGTATGTGGGTCTGTGAGTGTGTGGTGAGTCAGAGTGTCTGTGTGTGTTGTGTTGTGTGTCTGTGTTGTGTGAGTATGTGTTGAGAGTGTATGTGTTACTGTGTGTGTCTGAGTGTATGTGTGTAGTCTTTGAGGCATGTATGTCTAGTGTCTGAGTAAGTGTGAGTAAGTGGGTCTGTGTGTATGAGAGACTGTGAGACAGAGTGGTATTTTGTAATGGGGTGTCTGTGTGTGAGTTAGAGTGAGTGTCATTTGTATAACTAGTGACTGTGGGAACTGTAGGAGATTTACAGAATTGAGTCTGTTGATAATGTATGTCAGAGTGTGGTTCAGAGTACAGAGGGCAGATATGGGAGTGTGAGTGTGAGTGAGTATGGTTAATGTGTTGGAGTGAGAGTGTTGAGGTGTGTGTGATTGAGAGTGTGGAGTGTGTGGTCAGAGAGTGGGTGATTCTTGTGTGTGTGAGAGAGGGGTGAGTTAAGTTATGTGATTGTGTGAGATTGAGTGTTGAGTGTGTGTGTGAGTGTAGTGAGTGTGTGAGTTTGAGTTTGTGGAGTGGGTGTGGTTGAGGGTGTGTTTGATAGTGTGTATTGAGTGTGATAGTGCGTGAGAGATATAGATA
>NW_028234403.1:38444933-38449933 GCF_977035675.1 Penaeus japonicus
AAATATCGAAAATTCCAAATCCAAAAATGTTGGAAAGTGGGAAGGAAATCCTGTACCACCCAAGACAAGAGAATTTTTTTTGATAGGGAAAGAAAGCCCGGGTTAAAAGTCGTAAAGACAACTAGCAGCTGCTAGGGGACTAGATGAAACAATGTACACCTCAGCTGTTGGGAAAAAACGTTAATTGCTGGGTTACCGTGCTGTAGCCAATGAGTGCAAAGAAAAACGGGGCCCCTGAGGAAAAAAAAGGCGGGCTTGGGCCAAGGCACACAGCCCCCTGGACATTGAGCTGGGAAAAGGTAAATAACATTAAATTTTGCTAAATCGTGTTTCTAAAAAAATTTAATTAAAATAATATTTCCTAAATAAAAAGCGAATATTTCTGTTTGATTCAAGATGCTGCACTAAATTGAAAAAAAATGTTTTTGGGTTCCCAAAATGGGGGTTTGATGACCCCTTTTTTGGGGAAAACTTTTGGAGTAAAAAAAATAAATTTTAATTTGTTTGTTTGCCCAGGTATTTTTTTCTGATGAGTCAATGGGGGAAATACGAGTGATGGGCAATATTCGTGAGGAGGACGTCAAAAGAGAAGGGAAACCCCCCTGATGTAAAGACTGCAGTAAGTTCCCTTCAAGTTATGGTTTGGTCCTTTATTTGCACAGGGAAGGTCGTTTAGAGATCGTGATGGCGCTGAATCCCCCACGGTACTTAAGTAATAAATAAACCGGGGGGGGATTTCCCAATTCCGTGAAAAGGTCCTGACATTAAACCCGGGAATATTCATGCCAAAGAAAGGGTTGCCCATTTTCACCAAAGGGAAGAGTTTCTAGTCATTTTTAAGATTTAACCCTCCAGTGCTTTGGTGGAATAATAGCCAGATATGATTCCTATGAAGGTTTATGGGAAAAATTAAAAGATGAAAGTCAGAAAAAATTGAAATACCCAAAAGAGTAAGCTCATCAGCGGTGTGATAGGGTTTGACGAAAACCGATATAGAAAAAAGACAAACTCATTGAAGCATGCCAAGGGCGTGTTGAAGAAATTATTAGAGCCAAAAGGGGGTCCAAAAATATGAGATGTACATGTTAAGGAAAAAAATAAAAAAATTTCTGTCTAAATTTCCTTCTATCAAAAAAATGTGAAAAATCGTTGGGAAACGCCCGGGAAATTTTAAATTATTTTCCCATATATATACAAAATTTATATATATTTTATCTTTATATATATATTATATTATATTAATTAATATATATTTTATATATAATATATCATATATACTATATATACTTTTACATATATAAATACTTACTATATACATATATACATATAAAATAAAACATTATAATTTTAATAATATATACTATTATATATAATAATTAATTATATATATTATATATATATAATATTATTTTTAAAATATACCCCTATACCAAAAAAAAATATACTTTTACAAATAATATACATATAATTAAGATACATATAATATAATAAAAATATATACATATAAAAAATTTTATAAAAAAAAAAAAAAAAAAAAAATTTAATATATATATATATATATAAAATATATATAATTTAAATATATATATTATGCTATACATTATAACTAAAATTTATATATTATATATATATATAATTTATAATATATATTATATAAATATTTTATATAAATATATAAAATTATAATATCATATTATATTCTTTATTACATATACACATATATAATATACACATATATACATGTTTATTTAGCAGATATATATAGATATTTATATATATATATTAGATATATATTATATATTGATATATATATATATATATATATATACAAATATACGTGATATATATAAATATATATATATAACATTTATTCATATACACATATGACAAATTTTATATATATATATATATATATAGATATAGATTTTTTTATATATATATATAATATTTTTATATATATAATATATATATAATATATATATATATATCATATATATTCAATTTATTATATTATTATATATATATATATATATATAATATATATTATATATTCTTATATATTCATATAGAAAATTTTTTATAACAACTACGTACATATATGTACATATATGTACAAATAACGAAATGCAACACATATTAATACATAAGTTCAATATATATATGTATATATGTTATGTTTATATATGTATATAGATATATTTAGAGATTTGTTTTATATAATAGATATAGATATCATTTTTTAGATAGTTAGTGTTAGATAGATAAGATATATATTAGAGATTTTATAAGATTCTTTATATCTCTATTACAATAGGTAGTTGACATATATATCATATAGGTATTTTCATTATGTATACAATAATAGATATTCATTTATAAACATTTATATATAGATGTTGAGATATATTTATATATATATATTTTATATTGATATATTTATATATAGGAGATTGTTTCATATTTTATATTTATTTGATATAGATAGATGATGATGGTATATAGATTTAGTTATATTATTTATGCATACATTCTTATAGATAGGGATACATAGGTTATATAGATAGGTATATTTGATTATATTGAAATTGATACGATATTTATAGGTATATGTAGACAGAGGTTCTTTAGTTTACGTTAGATTTGAATGGTATACATGGATAGATTATTTTGATTTTTGATTGATATAGTGATGTGATTGAGAGGAGTTTTATTTATAGATTGGTTATAAGATATAGGAGAGTGATTGTTGATTTAGTGATATGAGAGATATGGTGGTATTGAGTTTGAAACAGTGTCATAGAGTGTGTTAGAGTGAGTTTTTGAGATAGAAGTTAGTAGAGAGTGAGATTATTTATTACTTATGGTCATACAACTTTGTGTGAGATTGTATATCGTGTTGAGATATTGAGTGAGATATATTTTTTGAGTATAGAGTATTTAGATAGATTTATATATATATATACATAGGTTGATTCATACAGAGAGATATAGTAGAGATAGATTGATGGATTTTATATGAGATTGTTTGTGGGTATAGTAGTTGTGGTAGAGCGAGATATAGTGTTAGATAGTTAGATGAGTTGTGTGAGAGTAGAGATTTGTATTAGGGTAGGGAGGTATGTAATTAGTTAGTGTGAGATTAGTTTTGTTAGATAGATAGATTTATATTTAGTGATCTGTTTATAACAAGAAATTCAGAGATATTCATTTTATAAGTGTACTAGAGACTATAGAAAGATTTTCGGGTTGTTAGATAGATAGTGTGTTAGTGTGAGTGAGAGAGATTTAGATTTTGAGTGCATGATAGGCAGGTATTCATTGAGGTAGTGGACTGAGTTAGAGGGATACATTGTTAAAATACATATTAAGATTACTGATAGAGTTAAAAGAATTGTGCGAGGATGAGTGAAGAGTACTGTGATACAGTGTTTTTCAGATTTATATTTACATATATGTGAAAGATAAATTGAGTCATAGATTGGCATATTAAATGAGACGTTGTTAGTACTGTGTAAGATGATTCATTGATTGACTGTGAAATAGAGATTATTAGTATGACACTGAGATTTGAAGGACTGAGTGTTGTCTCTGTGTTTCTGAGTGAGTAAGTGTGTTGTGTCTGAGAGAGTATGAGTGTTTTTTAGAGTGTGTTAGAGGTAGTTAGAAAGAGTTGGGGATATTGTGGTGTATATTTACACAGAATCAGAGTGTTGATGGCAGGTGGGAGGGTTGATAGTATGTGTATGTATTATATGCAGAAAGAGAAATATACAGAGATAGTCTGTGTGGATAGGTGGAGGTATGTAGTGTCTGTTGAAGTGTAGAGTGTGTGTGAGAGAGTGATTTTGAGATTGAGTGTGTGTGTGTGTGAAGGAGTGTGCGGTTGTGAGTCTGAAGTGTTCAGTGAGAGGGTGATGGTGTGTGGTGTGGTGTGAGTGAAGAGAGAGTGGGTGTGCGGTATGTGTGAGATTGAGTGGGTGTGAGTTGTGTGGTGAGGAGTGAATTGAGTGAGTGATAAGTGCGTTTCTTGAGTGGTGTCTGTGAGAGTGGATTTGTGGGTCTGAGGGGACAATGTGTGTGTCTGTAAAGGGAGTGAGAGATTGATGTGTAAGGTGGGGTTATGAGTGTCTGTGTGGAGTAGTGTGTGTGTGTGTTAGAGTGTGTGTAGAGTGTGTATAGAGAGAGAGAGAGTATCAGTGAGAGTGTAAGGTAGAGATTTAGTGATGTGAGACATGTGATTGAGAGTTGAGGAAGTGAGATTTTTTGATAGAGTATATAGTGTGTTATTGATATAGTGTGTGTGGTGATAGATAGATAGGACTGGGAGTTGAGTGTTAGTTTTGAGTAGATTGAGTGAGAGATATATATGTTAGAGTCAGAGAGTGAGATATATAGTGTGTACAGGTAAAGATCAGAGAGATTGAGTGTGTTTGTGTGTGATATATATTGTGAGGTGTGAGAGTGATGAGACATAGAGTTAGAGATAGAGTATATGATTGCTGAATTTATTAGTATATATATTGATATTTATAATTTATATTTATATAGTATTTATATGTATTTGTGTGTATGATTTATACATATAGTATGTCATTGATTTAAGATATATTAGATAGAGATATATATATTTATATATTTTTCATGATATAGATTATATATATTGAGATATTTATAGTATATAAGATATAGTTATATATATTATTTATTATACAGTATATATAATTATAAATATATAAAAATATATTATATATATTAATATTTATATATATATATTTTTATATTTAATATATATATATATGTATGTAATGTATGTATATTTATACACCCCGCCCTCACCACGTATGTGCTTGTATATTGAAACTTAAATATACAGACATATACTATATAAAAATTTTATGTAAATAGTAGAGAGAGATATTATAGAGATTATTGTGTGATATTTAGTAGAGATGATAGAGAGTTATAGTGTATGTAGGTAGGTATGGATAGGTTTACATATA
>NW_028234403.1:38457433-38472433 GCF_977035675.1 Penaeus japonicus
TGTGCAGATAATGCAGTCTTTATATCACACAAAATCAGGCATCATTGATATATCTCAATATAAAAATATCATGCTGAAATAACTAATACCACCAACACGATGCCATAAAAAATACAAGAAAGAGAGACACACGAAACCAGTTGCAATATGCAATGAAGATGAACATTTATATACAGTATTTATTACTCAGAAACTACAATATTACTATTTTCACACTGTATGTATATTTGACGCATATTTGTAAATTTCTGTCAAGGGATTCTTTTAAGTTATTGTAAAAAAATAAATAAAGAAGCAAAAATAATCAACTTTAGAAACATTCTTTCAGTGCCAGAAAAGGATTAGAACAAAATAGTAAACAAAAAAAATCAATTGAATATTTAGATACATCTGCATATCCAGCATGACGAACATACTTGATTTTTTGTAAGCATTGATTTTTTTCTTAAAAGTTAGTGTCAGCAGCTAAGGCACAAGAGGTTACACAGCGCGAGATAATGTAAACAGATGAAGATATAGAGCTAAGGAAGAAAGCATTAACATGAGACTAATAATAAAGAAAAGTATCTAATATTACTGGATGTTAGCCTATCTTCGTCATGTATATCGAATGAATAATTAAATCCTTTGTTTCAAATGAAAGGTGTATGTATTTCGTTCCATGGAATCTGCCGACCATTTGTTGATGGACTAAAAAGGTCAGGACACTACAATTATGCATCCACTAAAATATGTAAATATGTAAAAACACTCAGTTTAAACAGAAGCTTGTGTGTGTGTCTCAGTTTTAGCGCAATTGTTACACCCAGTCGCAAATTCCTCAAGCTGGAACTGAAATTGCTCATAGAATACGTAAGAAAATAATTTCGCTTCTACTGGCATTGTCAAAAGGGTATTTTAAACCTGGTTTCGTTTGCTAAAAGACCTATTTCGCCAAATTCGGCAAAGGTGGAGGATTGTTAGCCTTTGCCAAAGTATCGATATGTGCGGTGCGGTCTGGGAAAACGTAGGAACGCTGAATAAAACAATAGCAACGTTGCCATAGTTGTGATTCTAAATTTCATCACACTCCTAAGGCTGATCTCTGCCATATTTATCCTCTCCTAAAATATCTGAGAGATAATTAGACATCCCAAAAACACAACAATAGTTCTTTTAAAGTAGGGTTTAACGATCGGCGAGCAATGTCAAGTTCCATGGATGAAATCACAACTTGACAAATAACTATAACTTTCCTTTTTTATGAAACAAGAATGTCGATGCATATTGCGGGAGGGTTGTCAAGGATGCCACTGGAAATTCAAGGTCTCAGCTGTTGTAACCGAATGAAACCAAAGTGGAGACATTGTATATTTACCTTAAGGACGATGGCACTGTAATCAATCTCCTCTCGTTAGCTAAACCTCCTGGGAAAACGTACGCTATCTCTGCAATGATAATCAGCGGCCGGATTCAGAAAACAAGTTACACCGAACTTGGGTGCCGCCATATTGCTAAGTCAAGGTGCCGTTGAGCAAGGCGGCTGTAAGCAGTCTTTGCGGGTTACGGCGAGCCCGATAAAGAGAATCATTCTCCCTTAGAACAGTAAAGGCAACCTTATAGCGTGTGTTTTGTTCGATGATATTGTTACCAGGTGTAAATAAACCAATTGTAGGATACTCAATAAGACATCAAGAACAAATCTGCTTTCATTAGTAGTCAAATTGAAGGGTGTAAAATTAAACTAGGCATTACACTGTAAATAACCAAGGTACTCGTTCTTTGGACCCGGTGTAATGAGAGAGAGAGAGAGAGGGGGTGGGGGAAGATAGACAGATGTGGCCAAACTTTCTTGCTATAATCTAGGTGTCATGTGTTATGCTGACAGATCGAGTAAAATTCAAAGCCTGCCAAATTGTTGCTCATGATAACATTCACCTTTTTTTTTCGTAAACTTTATGGTACATATGAATTCTAATACTAAAATTGTTATTTTTGTTTGAAAAATCGTACATAACAGTTATTACTTAGAAAATTTTAGTATTCTACGGGCGCTTTGTTTACAAACAGCTGATGAGAGTTTATGGGTTGTGATTGACAAGTTCCCCGAGAGCTGTTTCAGACAGGATCTCTGATTTGCTAGCTATCGAAGTTCCATCGTGGTAAAGTCCTCCAATGCACCGTAACTATACGGCTCTTTTGTGAATCGTTTTTGTTTCGATAGAACATTAATTGTTATGTGATTCTCAGTGGAACCACATCCATGCTCATGGTGATTGCACAAAAATATTGTATCGAAGAATCAAAAATCCTGCTAGTAATTCTGGCTTCTGAAATAAATTTCTCAAGGAGCAGCTATACCCCATTGCATAATCTCTATGCATTCTTTAGTCTGACAGCCTCAGTCGCAGATGTATGGATTCTTTTCTGGTTCGCCAACATCCAAGGTCAGTAGCAGCTATTTAGATACATAAATATCGTTTCTAGTATATCTGTGCGTTTTATTTCAATATCTCAAATTCACATTTGGTTCCCACTATGCATCTAGAGCTCAAAGTTTGAGACGCGTCTCGACTTAGTGAACATGGTGGATAAACTGGTACTATACAAAATCCACTAAATCCACTTAATCGATATTGGTGCATTGGTACATTATTAAGTAATATTAATAGACTTTAGAAGAGAGCAGTTACTAATCTTTGCACATTTTGAATGAACCTTCCCCTGTTCCATTGTTTGACCTGTACCCAATTTGTAACCGAGGTGGGAGGTGGTGGAAAAGATGGTGATGGAGGAAGAGGAGAGTTGCAGCCAAGTTCAGATACCAATACTAAGATACATAGGTCATAAGATTATTTTTTTCTCTCCCTGTCTCAGCGATCGAACATCGTCTGTCGAATATAACGTCACTAACCTTTCTTAAACTTGCATTCCATGGCATAATCAACAATGTATTAGAGCGAACGCAATTTTGACAAAATTGAGTCTAAAAATCAAAGCACACGAAAGGATAGACAAATGCTTTATGATGATGTACCATATGCCAAGAACTAGTAATAGCTAGTGACTTGGAGGTGGCGGTGTAAATAAGTTTAAGTGCATAAGACGGCAGTAAATTATCGTATTCAGATTTCCGTTCTCACTCCTCTTATGATAAAAGGAAATAAATTTTGATGAGATAGACCAAGATTATATTCTCGCATGCACATAGTCACATAATGCATTTTTTTTTACTTTTCGTTGATTGTGAAGACCGATTTATTTGTTGTGTCTTTTTAACAAATATCCTTTTAGCAAAAGCATTAGCATAAGCAGCTAGACATCTACTGTGTCTATCGGCATCAATTAAATTCAGGGAATAGGAAAAAATATAAAAAAGTATTTTTATATTTATTTTCAAATCGTACTTTGGTACATTGGGAGAAGTGCCCAAACCTCTAACTCAAAAGGTTAAAAAGCTTCCACGAAGGACAAAAATAAAATCACTGAGATGCAAGACATGAACACCGGACTCACTGACAATGGACATGAAGTGTAATGTGAAGACTATATACAAATGGCATATTATGTTATTTGCACAATGGATTTTATCTGAATAAAAACAACTAAAAAACTCAGGCTACTCAACAATATGTAATGTTTGATTAAAATCGTTTGCTGCATGTGCATTACAATAACATAAAAGGTAATCTTTATGTTGTGGAACATAAGCATGACAGATAATGAGGACACAAATGTGATGTGATGAGTCAAGACAGCTGGATAACCTTTGATTATGAATATGGCAAGTGGCAAGACTAATGCCCGACTTTAGGCTCTCAATCATCTTAACGGTTAACAGGCAAAATTAGTGTAGCTGTCTATTCTCAGAGGCGCTGAGGTTTATTGCTAGGTTTAAGAGGAGTAGATGACATAGCTGGACCTCCTGCGCCAGCGTAAAATGAGTTCTCCTTATCTCCCATCCTAGATGTATCATTGAGGCGACTTGTTGATCCACTCAATCGTAACATCTTTTCTTCTAATCTCTTGACAGTCTTGCGCTGCCTTTCTGTTTCCTGGCGTAGCTTGAACACTTCCTAAAAGTAAAAGGAGAATTAACATTCTGGTTAATATCATGTTAGTAAAAATAACGTAAACTTACATCATACATAAAGTAATAGTGCCACTTGATAACTTCCTGTAAATATCATTAATATTTACCTTCATACATTTATATATTCATTTATAACTACTTTTTCTTTCTTGAACCCTGTCTGCTTTTCCAATATTCAGGTTTAATGAAGCAAATTTCCTCCAGTAAATTACACACTGAGACTTGTATCATTAATGAGAACCTTAATGTCCAATGGCACACTGATCCCTCTCCTTTCCTAACAATCAGATATTCCTTACATATAAAAAAGTATCCAACTTACTTCACGCAATTCATTATTCTCTGTTTTAAGCTTAAGGACATGCTGGATCTTCTGTTTATGATTTTGATGACCTAAGAGTGTGGCATATTGCTTGCTTAGCTTGTCAACCTCCTCCTTTGCTGCCGAGCTGCGAGACAGTAGGCTGACTTTCTCCACCTCATAGGCATCTAATTGTTCCTGAAAGTAATGATAAAATAAAGAAAGAGGAAAAACATAGACATGTATGTGTCTGTGTGTGCAAACAGCAAAAAAGACTTTGCTATTTACAATTTAGTTGAAATTATATTCTCCCCAAGGCCTGTATTATTTAAACCATACTTACTCTGAATGGCTCAATCATCTTTTCAAGATGCTGGAACTTGTTTTTCCAGGAATTCAGCTCCTCAAGAAGTTCTGCATTTGTGTCCTTAAGTTCCTTTATGTCACCCTCTAAAGTGGAAGTTACCCTTGACACTTCAGCTTCCTTCTCCTCTTTGTGAACAATCTCCAATCTGTAAAGTAATAGTTATTTTCTTATAACCTGGTTTCAAAGCAGAGGTGTAACATTGCAGTACTTGAGCAAATATTTTTAAATATTTGAATTTTTTGCACTTCCTAAAATACATGGAGGATTCATACCTGGACAAACGTTTTTTGGTGTTATCAAGGGACTCCTTAAGGCTTGAAATAGTAAGCACAGCCTCTTCTTTGTCTTGGGCAAGTTTTTCCTCATTCTCTTCCAGTTGCTGAATGCGACTCTCACATTTCACAAGTGCTGACTGTTTCTCTTCAAGGCTCTGTTACAAAATAAAAAAATTAATATAATTTTTTTTTATCTTCATATTTTTTTTACAACTTTTATCCACTGCACTATCTATATTCACTTACTCTCAATTCAAAAATAATTTTCAGTTTTGTTTCCTGTGGTGAAAATGTATGCATCTGATATGCTGCACTGTACTACCATCATGCTTCTACAAACTAACCTTATACAGAGACTGAATCTCTTCACGTTTGCTTCCCAGGGTAGTGTTCAGATCATCCAACATACTGTCCTTTGATGACAATGTTTTATTCATGCCTTCAACATCCTGCTTGGACCTGCCCAGGCTTGTTTCCAACGCCTTAATCTCTTCTTGCTGGGATTCTACAGTTCGACTTGCCACAGAATACTTCTCTTTCAGGCTATCCACTTCATTGGTCTTTTCCACAAGTGATGTCTAATAAAACAATAACAATTTGTTAGAAACAGTACTATGAGGAAGAAAGGACTAACAGGTCATGCTAATAAATGTCACTAGATATTTTTAAAACTCATGACTAACATAAAACCTATGATAGAATTTCAACTTTCATACCTGAAGATTCTTCAGCTGGTCTTCATAACCTTCATAAGTTTTCTTTAGTTCCACCAATTCCGTAGCAGCCTGGGTCACTGATGAAGATTTTTCTTCTAGCTGTTTCTCATAGGACTTGGTAAGTTTTAGCTTCTCATCCTCAAGATAAGATACTTGATCTTCCAAGTCAGTTACCTGTGTAAAAAGTGCTTAATTTTACCATTTTGCAAATAATTGCACACCTTAATTACACTGGTTAATAACAACTTTTTCTTGAAATTACTGTGTATATAAAGTGAGGCTGACAATGGTTTGTTGCTATTATATGTGGGTGGTTTGTCTTTTGCATGTGAGCATATGCATGTGTTTATAGATGTGCTCATCTTTTACAAAGCTAAGAAAAAAGAAAATACAAATCCACTATCATATAATCACATGGAAAGAGCGCTAAGAACATGTAGTCTCTACCTACCTTAGTTTTATAATTAGTAAGGTGTTCTTCTGTCTCCTTCAAATGGTTCTCTAGGTCAGCAATTCTTGACCTCAGAGTTACTCGCTCCTCTTCCATTTCCCTCTCAAGGGTTGACGCTTGTAGATGTAACTGGGCAATGCAGTCTTCTTTGGTTTCTACTGTAGTTTCTAGATTGTCGCGGAGGGTTGTTAGGTGCTGCTTTTCCTCCCGTAGAGCTTCAATGCACTGTTGCATCTCCACTACTGCTTGAGATTTCTTCCTCATATCAATCTAAAAAATGATAGGAAGGGTAAAAGAAAATTTTATATATACATATAAAATTTAAAAGTTAAGTGTAATTGTTTCAAGAAAAATATAATAAATAACCTAATAAAAGAACTTGTAAGTAGAGTTTAAGATTTCTCACCTTTAGCTGAGTGATCTGAGTGCAAAATCCTTCATTCGAGGTCTGAAGGCTGGAAATTTCCTTCTCGGCTGTTGCCGCAGCCTCCTGGGCATTTTTGGCCTCTCGCTCCAACCGATCCTCTAGATCTCTATTTTCAGCCTCCTCACAAGCTGTAGAAAGTTTGGTTAAAATGAGCAATGATGATGAATAGAAATGAGGAAAAGGTAAACAAAAGTAACACTTGTTTAGTCTATAAGTCAATCAATTCATATTATTTTCAGGAGGGGGAAAAAATAATATATATATATAAATATATCTACATTGCAGATTTGTTGGTCAAATTGCTACCAAACCTTATTGCATAAAGAGACAGAATTATAAAATAAAGTTGGCTGGTTTTTCAACTGAAATCAAACTTCAGTTTCCAAATATTCCATAAACCAAATATACATTTTTATTTCTGATGCAAAAAGTCTTTTATTGCTCTGCCAAATATTGAAGACTTTAAAATTGGACTTCATCTTTTTTGTAATGATGTGTTAATTCATCTGTCTAGATATCTATGTTGTAGACGTTTTTGCTTTGACTTTCAATTTACGAACTCTTTATTTTTTACTGACTTTTTTTAGGTTCGGACATGAGAAATCTATCACACACTTCCTACAATACAGGTAGTAATAATGTCTTCATTATTTTTAAAATTACAATTTTTGTATCTATCCCTTTCATTTCACACTTTAGACTAAATCTATACAGCAATAATTTCTATTAGTATTTTCAAACTGAAATAACCAATAACAAATGGAAAGCTCAGCAAAACCAAATATCATATCCAGCAATAAGCCTGATGACTGAACTCACCCAGAGCATCTTCTAAGTTGGTATACTTCTGCACTAGATCCTTCAAATTGAGTTCCATAGTTTTATGCTCTTCTTTGTAATGGCCAAGTTCTTCTTTTAAGGTCTGGATATCTCTCTCTGAAGCCATTCGAAGAAGATTTTCCCTTTCCAGCTCTTCGGAAGTTTGGGTGAGGGCTCTGCGTGTGGCTTCATGTTCCAATAAGGATTCGGAATATTTTATGCCCAGATCATCAAGGTCATCTTGTATACGATTCACCCTGTAAAATGCTTTGGATTTAGCAAGTTGTATAATATAATAATCATCAAAAAGCAGTAACTCCCATCAAAATTGTATTAGGAAATGTTTCACAAGACTCCTGTTCATTAAATTAATTGTAGGCAAAGCAGTATGGAGTGGCTACATTTGATGACATTTTTGTCATCTTAAAGCAAAAACAGAAAAAAAGGACATGGTGGAATGAGCATAATAAGCTTAGGAGTAATGTCATGACTCACAGCATCTATTAGCATTTCTTAATACTTTTTGTTGAATAATTGTTCCCTATTTTCACTGACTTCCCACACAATGTACATTCTATCTTTCCTTTATTTTCTTAGATCAATTATACTTTTCATAAATCCTACAAAATGAATGGCTTCCATAAATCTTACTTTAAAATGCATTTCTTACGATAGAATTAATCTTAACCCTCTCTGGACGGGTGGTACACCACGGGTACTACGCATTCAAGGCCCGCTCGCAGGGTGCCGTCATATGGCGTCAATCATTTAATTGATTTAGGCCTATGCTTTCGAGAGCCCCGGCATTACAACTTACAAGGCTGGAATGCCCCCGGCATGAATGGGTTAATATACAGAAGACAGTTCAGGGGATTTTATTTTGTAAAGGCTGAGATAGTACTACTACTAAATTGTAACCTAAATGAGACTATATCACTTCATGCAGGTTTTCTAATACTAAGTGATGAATATTAGATTCTAACAAAAGATATCCTTTAGTATACCTTGCTATATGTTCAGCCTCCCTGTCACTGATCTCAGCCATGAGTTCCACCACCTTCTCCTCTAACTGATGGTTATTATCTTCCAGTTGAGTCGCTTTACTTTCCAAGTTTGCCAAGGATTCTTCACGTGACTGAAGAGCAGCTTTCACGGAGGTCAGCTCTTCATCTAAATTCAGGATCTGTTTGAAAAAAAAAATGTTCAAGATCTAAATTATTCTAACTGCTATTTGCATAACTTCAAAAAGAGAGCACATAACATCACACTGCTGCTAGTGCAACTTCTACCAAAAATACAAACCTGTGTTTCCTTGGCTTTCAACTGATCCTCAATCTTGGTGGTCACACTAGTTTGTTGTTCTACTTGTCCTTGCAAAATGCTGGTTTCATTGAGCTTCTGACTAACCTGAAATTCATCATGAAATTTATCATTGTAGTTCAAATAAGTAATAATAGAAGACTGCTTTCTAAAGATAAATGTATTGAATAAAAAATTAGCAATCACTCCCTTGATCTTCTCTTCTCAAAGATGGAGGTTAAAAATGATTGGGTAAACAGATTCCTCAGGACACTGACTTCCCTACATATCTTATTTGCCATTCTAAAGATCAGCATTCAAGAGCCAGTCAATTTTACCTCATTCTTCAGTGTAGTAATAAGCTCTTCTTTGGCTTCAATATCATAATCCTTTGCACTGATGGTTGCCTTCAGCGTAAGAACTTGATTGAGTTGAACTTCTGCATCTTGCTGTAGATCAAGAGCTACTTGACGTGCAGTTTCTAGGTCCTCTTCCAAGTTTTTAATTTTTGATGAAGACTCTGAAACCTGTTGCATTCACTTATCAGTATGGTACCATGGTAAACCAAATCATAACAGACTATTAACAAAAGTACACTGTATCAACGGGCTCTCATACCCGTAGTTTGAAAATATAGACAATTGCTCTAAAAAAAAAAAAACAAGAGATTTCATAACAGTAGTAACTCTGGCCCAGATCAAAATACAAGAAATTATGCCAAAATCAAAGTAATATAAGTAATGTACAAAAAATAAATACAAAATGAAAACTACTCTGGCGTATCTACCTCTGCCTCTCGAGATGCAATTTCTTTTTCTAGGAACTGCTGCACAACCTCTTTTTCTTTTATTTGCACTTCCAGATGTTGAATCCTATCATTTAGCTCTGCTGTCCTTTTTCTTTCTGCCTCTAGCGTTGCTGCCACACTCTCCTTCTCCTTGTTAACTTCATCTAGTTTTGTCTCAACTTCTCGAATACTTTGCTCCAGCTTGTTTACCTGGAATTATGGTGATATATATACATATTTGCACACGCAATTCATCAGCAAACATAACATCATCTTGCAAACTGAACATTACTATATAACAATGGTCCAGAAAAGCAAAACAAGTTCAGCTGAACAGATGAATTATGGGCTTACCTCTTGTGCTCTTTGATTAAGTTCTTCTTCTAACATAGATTCCATGAATTCTTTCTCCTTTGTCATCATACTTAGATCAGAAACAGTGGTTTCTAGACAGGAAATCTTGCTCTTTCTTTGACTTACTTCCACTTGCAAAGAAGAAATAGTGTGTTCATATTCTGTGACCTGAAAGATAAAAAAATAAATAAATAAAAAAAAAAATAAATAAAAAAATAAATAAATAAAATTGCTAAAATAGTGTTGAATAAAGGTAAAATGAAAATTCACATCAGTTAAGAGCAAAAGTAAAAACAAGAAAGGAAAAATAAAGCCAAAGATACACATGAGTAATATCAGTTACCTTTAGGTTGAGGTTAGCAAGGCTACCATTCAACAGTTCAATTTCAATATCTTTCTTAGCAAGCATTTCTTGATTCATCTCCCTCTCTTCCATCTGGTCCTTAATCATTGCTTCGTATTTGGCTACAATGTTGCGTACCCGATGTTCTGCATCATCTCGTTCTATAAAGCTGTTCTGGACCTATTAAACAATGCGAATAGATTAATGAACAAGCAATAAAATCTACTTTAGTTAGTAACACATTTACTGATAAGAAGAGTCTAAATCCAACACCAAAATGCTAACAGAAGTATGTTACCTCTTCTTCCAGTTGCTCCACCTTTGCTTTATAAACCTCCATCTGGTCATGGAAACTCTGCCCTTCCACAACCACTTCATCTAACTGCAGTTGTAGTTCTGCTATTAAGTCATCTTTCACCATGACAGAAGCTTCTAGGTTGTCCCTCAAGAGAGTCAGGTGTTCTATCTGCTCCTTCAGGTTTTGAACTTCATCTTCGGTAAGAGACTTTTGTTCTGCAGATTCCTGTGGATGCATAGTTAACCATCAGATGATACATTTATAGTGTAATGACTTCTCAAAAACATTATTTAAATAAAAAAGGCCTCATTCTATTTAACTAATCAACCAAAGCAATATATGACTTAATGATTAGAAAAAAAGCTTAATAATACATAATTAATTGAAAATATTAAGACTATGTCCTAACATCTTTACTATTACTGCAATGTACATATATGAGTATACATACCTCAAGTTGCTTCAATTTCAGTTGGAGTCCTGACCGTTCATCAGTCAATCGAGAAATCATATGCTGGGATTCAGTCAATTCTTTTCTGGTTAACTGAATCTGATCATTTAATTTTGTAATTTCTTCTCCTTTGTCTCCATTACTATTCTCTGTTCCAAGAACCAAAAAAAGAAAATCATGAAGATATATGTAACTTTAAGCCTAAATTCACAAAATCTGCAATAAAAATATATACAGACAACTACAAAAAGCAATATACATTACCTAAAAGTGCTTTGAGTTCTTCATTTTGCTGTTTTAATTGTAAGACCTCCTCCTCACTTTCATGAAGTTTTGAAATTTCCAGCTCCAGTTCACTTTTTTCCCTAGGAATTCAAATGCATGACATTAAGATTAATATCTTAAAAAAAAAGAAGAAAAAAAAGAAAGAAAACTATTATAATAGATTTAAGTTTGGTGGACTTCAAAATGTCGTTATTGATGACTTCATACTCAAATCAACTAGATCATACTGATATAGAACATGTTTAATATTTGCTGACTTAACCCGATAATGCTAGGGTGATTTTGCCTCTTCTTGGACTTAACATAATCACTTTGCCTGCCTGCCATACAAAAACCCATGACTTGATATCACATCCCTGGCAGCAAAGGCTCCCACCACTTGACGTGATCATCACTTCATCAGTTGTTAACGGTTAAATCATTAATCCTTTGTCCTTTATGATAAAAAAGTCTTAACATTTCCATCCCAACATTTATTTGTTTAAACATTATAATAAAAAAATAAAAACAATAAAGTGACTTAACAATTCACAATGATAATAAGTTAACAAATCAGAATATATTAGTATCAAAGCTAACCAAAGCGAGTCTTTAGCCATTACTCAACATTTATAACTGGTCTTACAAACTTTTATATATTATAGAAATCATTTCAACAATTCTTGCAAATGATAACACTCATGCTACAAGGTTACTTTAAATCAACTATTTATCTAAATGATATTTCTTTGCTATATTCTGTTAGTGATCTTATTCAATAGTTTAATCCTCTCTGGACGGGTGGTACACCACGGGTACCGCGCATTCAAGGCCCGTTCGCTGGGTGCCGTCATATGGCGTCGTTTATTTAATTGATTTAGGCCTATGCGTTCGAGAGCCCCGGCATTGTAACATGCAAGACTGGAATGCCCCCGGCATGAATGGGTTAAAAATCAGTAAAACTGTGGCATCTTAAAAAAAAGTACTACATGTAAACCAAATCTCATGTATAAAAAATAGTTTGGAATACTTGCTTTTTCAGATTTTCATATTCAGTTCCATTAATTTCGCTTGTTGCGATCCTAGTTTTCAAAGTCTCCAGCCTGAAACAAAGGGAAAAGGTCAGATAGGGAATACTTTTGTTTAATTTGAAAAAACTAGTCTATTCTGTACATTATGTAAAAACAAGTATGAATCTAATTATTTTGATTTCTGCTTAGGGTTTTTATGAACAGATAAGATAATAGTAATAAAAAAAACTTACTGATCTTCTAACTGGCCTATAAGAACCTTCATTCTATCTCTTTCCTGTGTCAGCTCTTGAATTTGATCTTGTAGCTCGTCGCCTCGAGGATCCCTGTCTCCCAATCGACCGTGTACTGACTTCGCAGAGGCAGAGCGGGAAAGACGTGTGTGCTTTGGTGGCTGTAAATATTTGATTGATTCTTTAAACAGTCAAGATATATAAAAACAATATATAATTACATAGAAATGTTTTGGCATAGACATGAAGTCCTGTGCCAGAAGCTCAATTCTAATAAATCAGAGAGGGGATCAAATCTTTAGTGAAAAATGTTTCTATTCTCTCTTACTCTAAATATCCCAAGATTTAGCAATTGTCAAAAAGGATAATCAAATACCAACATTACAATAAAGGATACAAACAAGAGCTGAATTCATTAATGAATTGGTATTAGTTCAGCTTCAACATGACCAATAAGTGTAATTCAAAACACGGAAATATCTTACACTGAGAAACACCCCGCCTCCCGACACTGTCGAACTGCTGGAACATGTTGATGAATTGAGACGGGAAGATGAAGTAGATCTCTTTTGGCTGGGGGAGTGACTCTGAGTGCAGTAAGCCCCTGGCCCTGGTGTGACCTGCAATAGAGAAAAGTTACTAGAGCCTAATCAATATTCATCAGCACCAACATGAAACCTAATTAAATATTGTAGTGAATGTCAGTAGGAAGACTCAACATGAATATAAAGCAACTATTCCCATCTGGATGTATTCTTAATGGAGTGGTATACTTTGCCCTTGTTTATACTGAATTCTTATGAACTTAATGCCCCAGACAGAATTAGACATAACTTAGATGATTGGATCATTTTAAAAATGCATAAATATATTTACACATAGAAGTAAATATATATATCCTTATCAATCACAATTTTAGTCGCATCATGACATTTGAAAGTTGACCATCTTTAAAAATGAGGAATAATTACTTCTGATTTATCTTTATATAAAAGGCAGAGCTGTCTAGAGATAATTCTTAACATTAAAACAAATTATCATTATATGAATGCACACAAAAGTGCAAATATGCATGCATATGCACAAGCATGCACACAAAAATGGATTCTATGTTACAAACCAAGGTAAAAAGGCAATTTGAAAAAACTACAAAATATGATCCTTTCTGTATACTGATATAAGCAAGAAGACTGACATGTATACAGGTATCAGTAAAAAGACAGACATATAAAGTGAGAATATCAGTGAGAAGCCTGGAATCAAGAGAAAATGCACTCTGCATATACTTTTTTTTTTTTTTTTACATGAAATTCATATTCATAACTTCAGCACCACCCTCATCAAAATGTGACACAAAAATCTCCTTCACTAAATTTTGGAGAGAAGGGAATCTATGACATATGGTAACACTTCCAGTAAATAGAAGACATATAGTGACAAGTACAAATTCCGGTTTTATTTGTACATATATCCAGTTCATTATCTCTTTCTACTCTAATGAAGATTGACAGAATAGCTACAATTAAAAATGCTGTTTTCAAAACTATATTCCTTTGAAAAATTCATACAACAATGCCCGTCTACTACAAACTTTTGTCCGCCTGAAATTCCAACAATCCATTTTAAAGCACCACGGTTGAGCTAAACTGGATCTATTGAAGTTGATGACCTTGGAGAAAGACAACACCCCCACATAACTCTGACTCCTACCACTAGAGGGAACACACATGACAGCAGGATATACATGATGCTGCTTACCTCTTTACTATTCTTCCATCTTTCAGATCTGGTAAGGGTCACCGCAGCACCCGTGTTCTTGTCAATCTTAGGGTTGTACTTTGTTGGAGGAGGAGCACAACCTAAAATAATAGAATGATGGCTGTATCAGTGGGAGAAAGCAGGCAGAAATTATCCTTTTTTGTGGTTTATTCAAAATATCTTAAATTATCTGGCTACCTAGTAAACCTTTAGGTATTTAAACTGGTAATCAAAAAAAGAAGGGAAAGTCCACTTAAATCCTATAATAATAATTCTTAATTATCTTGAATATCTAAAAATAATAAAAATCATTTTGAAACAAAAGCAAAACTAATCCCAACATTTTAATCTGGAAATGAACATCATGTCCATATTGTTCTTATAAGGTTGATGCTTTAGAATGAACTAGCTTTAGAAGGCATAAGTTGCATACCATCACATTTTAAACAATACCTTAGAATTTAAAAAACTCAAAGAAAGCAAGACAGTGAGACAATAAAGAACACTAACCAAGGGTAGTTAAAGAACATTGATATAGTTAACTTTAGGGATTTAATGATTTTCATTGTTATTTTGTACTTAAATCGTTCACCTCAATGGGAAGTTAAGTATTTCGATCATATTGTAACCTAAGAATGTCATGGATTCTGTAAATGACAAAAGGGCAACATTTTTCGTAAAGACACATGTGAAATGAATGTTTTTGCATACTCTTTGTAGGCAAAATAGTATATCGTATCTATGATCATGACAT
>NW_028234403.1:38502433-38504933 GCF_977035675.1 Penaeus japonicus
ACCCTCCCCATTTGCACAAGTCAGACCAAGTTGTCACAGAGTTCAACTTCCCCAACAGATGAATCAATGAAACCCTTTATTCGACCATCATTGCACAGCAATGCACGTATTTACCTCACCATGCACACCTCCTCGCCACATCATCACCAAATTGCTCTTTTGCCCCTATCTAGCTTCTCCCTCTTCGTCAGCCATTTGTTTGATTCACTTATGTTCCGTTTTGTTCCATTTCTGTTTTGTTTCGTTCAATTTTAAGTCTAATTTAGTGTTCAACTCCAGTTAATGTTAATTTCGTGCTCCTTTTTACTTCGTTCCTAGTTTTTAAGCTCATTGTTCCTTTGTTCTATTGCTCTATTTAATCTTATTTAATCTCACTTAACTATTAGCCAATAGGTGATGTCACGCTAATTTTAATTTTAATCCAATTAAGCCTGCTAGCCTTCAGCTAAAGACTTATGTCACACCTGCACTAGTCCCCCCCACGTCCCGCGTAGCTTCCCGGTCTCCTTCTCACATGTCAAAGAAAACGGGACTCCTGGCAACCCCCCCCCTCACCCCCCCCTCCGCGCTCAGACATGAAAGCCCAACGAGCCAAACAAGCAGGTGGTCTCGCCCCACCTCTTTACGCTCTCTCACTAGATTCCTCTTCCCATTTTTCTTATGCAATTTTCTTTTAATTTTCATCAATCTTTTCTCATTTTAATTTGAATTTTGAATTTGGCTACCGATAGTACAGATTATAAATACACGCCGTGGGATTTCATTAAGCTACTTTATAAAGATGACAGTTCAACACTTTACTCTTAACCCTTTACTTCCCAATTTTTTTTAATTTTGCAGTTCTTTCATGTCTAGTTATTTTGTGTTTTTCATCATATCATAAATAACAAATAACTAAGCAGTTTTATTTCCTTTTTGCATCAATTACTGATATAGTAACAAAAAGTTTTGTCACTTCATACATTGTCTACCGAGTATGAAATTCTACATAGCAGTTTTGCTTCCCATTTAGGCAAAGGTTTACCTTGCATTAATATTGTTTTTTTCCCTTGCATCCTTTTTTCTCACATCCTTCTCTGGTCTTCTACAGCAGGCCAATGGCCAACACTGCCATATCTGATAGGATGATCAGGCAAGGTTTGAGGTCTTCCAACTTTAGTCACTTTGTGTCTTGCATCAGCATCTGAAAGAGATGGTCGTCCTCTTTTACGACTGCATTATTTTCCTGCCATTATCAAAGAAAATGCTACTTTTATTTTGAAAAATGCCAAAGGAATTACCTCTGACTTTGGTAGCTGGAGGTTGAGTGCATCCCTTCTGTACAGTAGCCAACTGTTGACAATCACCATGTCAATCATATGAAAGATCAAACGGTGGTAGTATTCCTTTGCTCCAATGTTGATTCTGTACAGAGCAATTAGGCAGTCTGCCAGGTCCACCCCTCCCATTATAAAAATAAATCAAGGAGATCATCTGTGAGGAATTGCCTTACATACTCAATGGGTTGACGTAAATCATCATCAAATACATGATTTTGGCCAAGAAAGGTGTAATTCTGTGTAACATCATTGCAATCCGGAGGCACCCATGATGTTGTAGAGGCCCTGGCATTAGCTCGAGCTCTTCTGGCTGTAACTTGTGGAGCCTCTTCATTTTCCACTGTAGTGTCTGCAACCTCCAAAACTACAGTGTCACTGTCTTCAGAGAGTGGCAGTGATGCATCAAAAGTTGCCCTTTCAGCATAACTCTCTTCAACTTGTTCTGTATCTAAAAAAAAAAGAAAGAAAGAAAGAAAGGTCATAATGACTAAAATTTATGTTTCAAAAATATAAAAATTGTAGGTCATGATTCAATTAAAAAAGAAATTCAATTTACCAGTAAGTAGATTTGTGGGCATAACAGGGTCATCTGCTTCCTCTTCCTCAGTTTCAACATCACTGTCTATGTTTTCTAGATTAACTTCTTGTACAAATTCATGATCTCTTGCTCGTACCCTGTCAAGCTGTCTGCCATAAAAGGTTGACGATGGGATACCTGTAAAACAGTAATAATAATAATAATAATAATAATAATAATAATAAATAATAATGATGATAACAATAGGCTATATATATCACAATGGTATAACACATGACAGTAGCCTAAACTGGAATATCTTCAATATATTCGAAGTAAATGTACATTTTCTCAATCGACTAGGAATGTAAAAAAATGAGGTGGTGTTCCCAACTGGACGAATTAGTCTGCTAAAATAATCCTATTATATAATCTACAAAATTTATCACACTGTGTTTTTATACATACTACACTAACTAATAACTATTCAGAAACTTCTTTGTATTTTTTCTATATGCAAAACTTACTTGATAATTCATCCATCTGGGCATAATATGAGGGAGGGGGCAGCAAAATCAGGGACACCCACTCCCCTCAATTGTCGGTCGCTTACTGAGCTATAAATAATAGCGAGTGGGCGGAGTCACGTGGAGCGGGAAGCACA
>NW_028234403.1:38519933-38522433 GCF_977035675.1 Penaeus japonicus
TTTCGCGTATTTTTTCTATGCTGGGAATATCAGGTCCCTATGATTACCATTATCTATCATGGTTTTGAATAATCTCTTATAAGAACCAAATTTCCTGTTGTGATTGCAACATACAGCGTTTAAAGGCCTATCACTTTCACCAAAAAGCGTAAGATCAAAATTAAAGTACAGATAAACTTTTTTACACCATTATACAGGCATGCATCCCCATCCGGGGTAAAATGTCTATGCTTTACTTTCATCATGTTCATGTTTTTAGAAGCCAAAATTAATGAGAAATAAGACACTTGGTCATTGCTTTGATTATTTAGAAATAAGGAACTAGCAATGCGTCAATACAGGTATATGTTGGCTAATGGTGATGTAACTCTATTTTCGCTCTCAGGTGATCACCAACAGTTGCAACCAACTGCCACTGTATACGAACTGGCCACGAAATACAAGCTGGAAATTTCTTTGTTTGAAAGGATGATCAAGAATGGTCTGCCGATCATAGTAACGAATAATTAATTTATTTCGCGGTTTCATTACGCCTAAACCCGAGAACAATCATCGATCCTTATATATTTTTTTTTTTAGGTAGCGATTAAAACTGAAGGTTGACTCAGAAACTTGTAACTTTCTCATTTATTTTTCGCACCTCTTAAGCAATCAAATATTGTAGACACTTCATTTGATTTACGTTTCACCCAAAGGTACGAGACCTTAGAATACCAACATCGGATGAGGCCTGAAATATCTTCCTTGCTCGTTCCATCCATCTATCCGCATCTGAAGAACCATCCTTCAGTGAATGAGCATCCAAACAGCAATCAAAGGGGAAGGGAATCCACCTGCTCAACTCCTCTTCTTTTCATATAATTCCACACCTCACTTTGAGACAATGTACAGGTTCATGTTGCTCAGAGGTACTGATGCTTATAGATTTACTGTCTATCTCGTGTATTTTTTTTTTTTTTTTTTCATAACGCTTCTTTCTTATCGGAAATGTGTGACTAATTCTATGCCATCTCTTTTTTTTCCTGGGAAATTATAGGGCGTATCTGATGACAATAACAGTCGTCAAAATACTTTCGAAGGTGTAGACTTAATCATTTGTCCCTAACGATTGTCGCCATCTCGATGCTGCCAATGGTTAACCAGCTCGGACAAATAATAAACTATCCTCACGACCTGTACTCCTGGACCCGTCTTCTTTCTCCTCAGAAAGGTAAAATGATTCCTTTACACTGAAAGCATAATCAAACGGTTGTTCCACAAACACTCTGTAAACGATGTGCATATGCATAAATATGTTGCCTTTTTCCCATACAACATACTTTTTTTAACCAACAGTTGCAACGGAAACATCATGTATGTCAGGGAGTTCGGATCTGCGTTGTGGATAACTTCCAAGGAGAGGAAAATGACATCATTTTACTGTCTCTTGTACGCAGTAATGAGGAAGGCCAAGTAGGCTTTTTACGGAAGGAGAATCGAATCTGCGTGGCTCTTTCACGAGCTAGGCATGGCTTGTACATCACTGGTAACATGGATCAGTTGAATGCTGCTACTAAAGGGGAAAATCTTTGGACAAAGATTAAAGAAGATCTTACACGAAACAAAGCAATAGGCAGTTCCCTGACCTTGCGTTGTGAAAACCACCCTGATCAGCTGACTTCAGTGTCAAGTGGTGCTGACTTTCTGGCCAGATGTCCCGAGGGAGGATGCTTGAAAGCGTGCTCCGTCTCGCTGCCAATATGTAATCATAGATGCCCAAAGTCTTGTCACTTGGCAGGAATAGACCATAAAGATGTCAGATGCCCACAGCCATGTCCTAAAATGTGCAAAAGGAACCACCCTTGCCCACAAAGCTGCTGGGAACCATGCGACCCTTGCATAGTTTTGATTGACAAAACGTTCCCATGTGGGCATACTCATAAAGTAAAATGTCATGAGTATGAAAGTAAGAACTTCCTCTGTCCAACTATAGTTAAACGACAGTTGCCACATTGTCAGCATGAAGCAGACATGCAATGTAATCGTGATCCGGCAAGTTTCCCGTGCCCCGTGCCATGTGACATACGACTTGAATGTGGACATCAGTGTACACAGAAATGCCACACAACCAAAGATCCTGATCATTTAGAGTTCAAGTGCGAACAGCCCTGTACACGGAAACCAGAGGGGTGCACCAAAACTCATCGAACGTCCGAAGAAACCAATGTTGAGTCGAGGACTTAATGGGGCTTTAGCGTAAAGGAATTAACGTACAAGTGAAACAATCAAACTATGTGGCCACAGACATACAGATTCGACTGACTTGCATATAAAGGAGAAGAGGATATTTTCTGGTCATGAAGCAGGACGCAGGGAAAGTTGTTGCCACATGCAACAACCCATGCCGAGAGGGAGAGGGAAAAATGCAGCGAAGAATGTGGAGGATGTCAGGTGAAAGTGAAGAAGATCGTGCCAGACTGTCGTCATGAAATACAGGTAAGTTTTGGTATCACACGTTACA
>NW_028234403.1:38537433-38542433 GCF_977035675.1 Penaeus japonicus
TGAACTATTTGACTGTGGTTCTTACTAATGAGCTGCCTTTCTTCCCCTCCCATCATCCCTTATCGTAAAGGACAGTTCCCGTGGCTGGTGAGCATCGAAGCCACTAACTTCCAGGAGAGCTGGCCACTTTGCGGAGGAACACTTATCAGCCCGGTGTGGGTCCTCACGGCCGCACACTGTCTCGACTCCGAAAAACCCGAATGGCTCTGGGTACGTGTTAGACCATCGTTAAACGGTTTCAATACAATGAATTCACACGACTAGAGATTTCTATTCATATTTCGAAATAATGAAAAGAAATCTCATCATTCAGGTGGTATCGGGCGAGGTTGATCGAACACTCAATGAAGGCTCTGAACAGTATCTGTACGTGGATTATTTCATCCAACACCCAGACTACACCTAGTGAGTTGTTCTTCGCAATAATGGTGTGATTATGAATACTGTACTGTCCGTTTACCATTTTTATGTGGCAATTTGAATAATTTTCTATATCCACAATGGAGTTTACTAATGTATTAATTCCTGTAGGACCAAAAATTATATATATACATATATATATACATATATATATACATATATACATATATATTATATACATATATACATATACATATATACACATATACATATACATATATACACATATACATATACATATATACATATACATATACATATATACATATACATATATATATATATATATATATATATATATATATATACATACATACATATATATACACATATATATAAATATATATACATATATGTATACACATATATATACATATATATACATATATGTATACACATATATATACATATATATACATATATATTATATGTATATATATACATATATATTATATACATATATACATATACATATACATATATATTATATACATATATACATATACATATACATATATATTATATGTATATATATACATATATATTATATACATATATACATATACATATACATATACATGTATATATATATATATATATATATATATATATATATATATATACATACATATATATACATATATGTATATATATGTAGTACACAGTGCAGCAGTGAATATAAAACAAACTATTCTTGATTTCTGCAATACGTGCTTCGCCTCTAGTTGGCAGACCCCTTACCAAAACGACGTGGGCCTCATTCACCTCTCGACGCCTGCAGTACTTGACTCATACACGAGTCTGCCTCCCTTGCCATCTAGTCCTGCGTCTCTCACTGGTGGGTCTGACAGCTGGTACACTGATTTGTGAAACAGGTTTCTATTTCTTTTCTTACCGCTAGATGTAGACGTCCCCTTATCTAAAACGTCTTTAAGTTATTGCTCTTAGACGCATTATCATTTCTCAATAGTTTGCAAATAACGTATTTCACAAAAAAATCGATCAGTCAATATAACATTCTAATATCAATAAAAACAACACAAAATACGAAATAGGCTTAGCGAAAATTACACATGGATAAACAGGACCATGCTGGGAGGCGGGCTGGGGTGCCACAGCTGAAACGGCACCAGGGTCTGACAAACTACTGTGGGCGGAAATTGATCTCCTAGCGTCAACACAGTGCGAAGCGGCGTACAACGCTGCCTCTGATCCTAACGCCCTGTGTGCCGGGAATATTGCTGGCGGGTCCGGTGCCTGTGTGGTAAGTATCTTTTCTCTGCACGTGTTCAGATGTGCAACAAATACTTGTGAAAATATTTGTTATAAAAACCGTCTAATTACATTTCCCCGTGCTATGGAAACATTCATGTTTTATGTGTATCCATATAAAGACATACATGTTTATATAAATACATAAATATTAACAGAAAACTACAAATAACTTTCACTTTGATGTTTCCCGTCTAGGGTGATAATGGCGGCGGGCTGGTGTGTTTGGACACCAACGGTTACATTGTGGTGGGCGGCATTATGTCATGGCGAGAGGGATGTGCTCAGCCAGGTAAACCGGCCGTGTACATGGATATATATAGGTACAGCGACTGGATCATTGGTACTATCCAGTCCTCTGCTAAATAAATTGATATTTGATGCTTATGTTAAACAGCTCTTGAGATTTTTTTTTCTCTGCATTTTATACGGTGTGTCCTTGGGTTGTTAAAATAAAAAAAAATGATGTAAAGCTTGGTCGACTCAACCTCCATTACGTTCAAAATTCAATGTATTCATATTGCAACATTTTCCTTTTAATGGTCATTTCAATATTCAATTATTCGCATATTTGTCTGAACATCTAGGATTACTCTTTTTTTATGAAATTTACATAATCTAGACCATATCAATAAAATACTGCAAACCAGAAATTGAGTGATTAGAAAGATGAAAGGAATATGTGATTCAGACAGTGAACAATGAACACCATTTGTTTTTAAAGTGCTCTGTGCAAACGAGCGAAAACATCTGCGTATCACAACTTGCAATACCTTGAACTGCCTATTAAAACTATAAAATTCTTCTACAAATTTGAACCCACTAACAATTTTAAAAACCAAGTAAACTAAATGTTATTCTAAATATGTAACAAATTCAGAGCTATGGTTAACGAGTGAACAACTGTTTTTCCAAATCTTGTCTAGTTTCTCTTTGTAAATAGCTTGAATCCTATAACAAATAAATGAATTTTAAATTCTCTACATTTTTAGTTACTTACCTACCATCGATTCATCTTGTACATTTTGTGCAGAACCTCAACTTACTACTGACCTTCCTAAAAAGTGCGGTATATATATCCTTTTAGCTATGCTCCCTATATTTCACTTTTTTCTTTAAATTTGATTCTCGATTCCTACAATGTATTCCAGGAGATTGATGCATGATATGTATATTCTAATATATATTTTTAAACATTCACATTTAAATTTGTATCACTTCAATGAGCATCAATATCTATGTTTTTTGTTTTGTTTATCTTTGAGACTAAGGTTATATATGGTGAAGTTACACATTCTTGTGAGGCAATATTGAACCCACTTATTGTCAGAAAAATAAAAACACGAAAGCCACTATTGAATTCAATGTAGAAGCATCAGCATTTTTATCATCAACCAAGGAAGAAGAAGAAAAGGTTGTCTTTAAATCTTTAATTTTAAGCATCATCTTGTACAAAACCCATAACATTTCATATAGCTGCAAGAACAGCCATAATAATTAAAATTATTATTTTTCAAATCAATCCTAATATAAATTAACTGTCAAAAATATATAATGTCTGCAGCTTTTATTATACTGCAAAGGCAAATTTGGTTGCGACTTCAAAAGATCCATGGCAAAGATTTGATGCAAAATCTTCTGCACAATAACAATAAAATGTAATTGCATGAAACTACATTTTGCCTACTGTTGTGATGCCTAAAATGGAAAAGCATTCCAGGATATTGATGTATGATATGTATATTCTAATAAATAATTTTAAACATTCACATTTAAATTTGTATCACTTCAATGAGCATCAATATCTATGTTTTTTTTTTTTGTTTATCTTTGAGACTAAGGTTATATATGGTGAAGTTACACATTCTTGTGAGGCAATATTGAACCCACTTATTGTCAGAAAAATAAAAACACGAAAGCCACTATTGAATTCAATGTAGAAGCATCAGCATTTTTATCATCAACCAAGGAAGAAGAAGAAAAGGTTGTCTTTAAATCTTTAATTTTAAGCATCATCTTGTACAAAACCCATAACATTTCATATAGCTGCAAGAACAGCCATAATAATTAAAATTATTATTTTTCAAATCAATCCTAATATAAATTAACTGTCAAAAATATATAATGTCTGCAGCTTTTATTATACTGCAAAGGCAAATTTGGTTGCGACTTCAAAAGATCCATGGCAAAGATTTGATGCAAAATCTTCTGCACAATAACAATAAAATGTAATTGCATGAAACTACATTTTGCCTACTGTTGTGATGCCTAAAATGGAAAAGCATTTTTCCATAATTTGCGCTGTTGCTTCACACAGCAAAATGCGGTTCATGTTGATCTTGACAATGTTTCCACTTTGGTCTTTCTCCACACAGTAGCAGTTATCATAGAATTCTGTAAATACTGTGGACACCTGTAAAGAAACATTATCAATTAATGAAGGGTATAAAGAGGCACAGGAAGGGGTAAGTATACAATTTTACAACAAGAGAGAATAAAGAGAAACAATCTGAGACAAAAAAAGAAAGATTTTAAACCTACTTCATAAAGGAATTCACAGAGAGGATGCAGGTAGAGGTCCTGGGTAATCTGGACAAGAACATCAGGTAGCTTCAGAATGGTTCTTGCCAGCTTCCACTCCTTCTCATGCTCTAGGGGTACTGAACCCTTCTTGGCTTCAGCTTCAATTTCCTCTTGCTTCACACCAGCTATACAAAATAAATCTTATTAATCATTGAAAGAAAAACTTACAACAGATTAAACAATTAACCACCATAAGCAATGAATATAAAATATTAAGTCATAAGAAGAAACTATCAAACTAAACCTTCAATATTTTACAATAAGCAAAGTATATATTTTTTAAGTGAAATTTCTGGAAGCAGAATCACTTATCAAGCAAATACCTGTGCGAATGATCGAGCGTATCCTGGTAAGGGCGTAGAGAAGATATGCTGCAGTGTTTCCCCTGAAGTCTAACATACGGTCAAAGGAGAAAATGTAGTCTCGAGATCTGGCAAAAGAATGAGTTTAATGAATTAATGCATAAAACAACAACTAGAAATTCAATATCAATGAAACAAATAAGATTGGCTATTTGGATTCCTCAGAGTAAACTGAAGTGTAACAATACACTGAAGAAGAGTATCCTGCATTCATTTTAAAAATGTTTGGCAATACAGAAAATTTACCTGTCATGGCAAAGATCAGCATATTTAATGCAACCATAAGCAACAGCATCCCGAGCCTTCTGAAACTCTTCGGGGGTAAGAACTGTATGTCGATCCTTCTCTTTCAGCTTTTCTTCT
>NW_028234403.1:38544933-38554933 GCF_977035675.1 Penaeus japonicus
CCATGTGTGTATTTCTTGATTATTGAACAGAAGTACAGAAAAATGGAAAGTTAAAAACAAAGAAAGGAATAAAAAGTGACACCTAGAAATCATTTTTCTAGATTATATCAATAGCTTCATCCTTACATAACTTCATGAGCTATACTCTGGAAAACAGGAGGAGGAGGAGGAGGAGGAGGAGGAGGAGGAGGAGGAGGAGAGGAGGAGGAGGAGTAAAGATAAAGATGAAGAAGAGAGGAGGGCAAGAAGAGAAAACAAAAAATAAAAGGGAAAGAGAAATGGGCAAGGAAGAAGAATAAGCCAAGGAATTTAATTAGAGATTATGAAAATACCTTCATAAATTCTTTTCTTGAAATTTCACAGATCTCTTCCCAACCCTTTTTGTGTAGTGGTTCATATGCTTGCAACTTTACAACTGCTTCATAAGCCCTCTTCTTAAATGCTTCATCCTCATCAAATCTCTTTTTAGATTCTTTGTAAAACTTCTGAAGGTCAGCAATTGGTGGAGGTTCTGTTGCAAAGTTTGGGAAAGAGTCCTGTAAGCAAAAATAAAAGAAATTAGATTTGAAAGCTGTTACTTCAATGGATTCTGTTATCGACACATAATATATGTACTGGCCTGTACCATTGGTAAGCAGTATAGGTGGGTGGAAGACACCATACTGAAATAACTGTCCTGATTTTGCTATATATGCATCCACCAAGTAATACTCTTATCATTTCTTTGCATCGCAAAGCTTACCTGTAGGTGGGCAATGAGCATGCCAAATTGTGTTCCCCAGTCACCTAAATGGTTGAGTCTCAAAACTTTGTGTCCAAGAAACTCCAGCAAGCGAGCAATACTATCTCCAATGATGGTTGATCTGAGAAAAGAAACAGAAAAAAATTACTATTCTAAATGAACCAAAAGGAACTGAATTATCTAAAGAAATATACAGATAAATATCACATGCAAATGCATTTGCTCAAATCTAATTAATAAAGTGATATTCTTTATGGAGACAATGTTACATACATATTTAATGAGCTTACCTTAGATGGCCAACATGCATCTCCTTAGCAATGTTGGGAGATGAAAAATCAACCACAACTTGTACTGGTGTTGTAGGAGGAGCAGTTACACCATTCAGTATTAAATTTGTTACCTGCAAATATATATACATGATGAGACTGAGCAGTAATAAATTTAATCTAAATATCAAATCATAACAGTAATGATAACAATGACAAATGCAAAAATTCAAGATTAGATGTTGTGATAAAGTACAATTATTTTGATAAACAGAAAATTTAAATACTTGACAATTTTATAATTTTTCAAAGGAATTGAAAAATGTGAAATGAATGTTTGAGCTTAAGTGTTTTTACAGTTCTCATTCTTTCACTCCTGTCTCTATATGATTACCTGTTCTCATTCTTTCACTCCTGTCTCTATATGATTACCTGTTGCTTGATGAAGTCCTTGTTGAGGACAATGTTGATAAATCCAGGGCCTGATAACTCAAGATTAGAAATGAGGGGATTTGGTGCAACACTTTTCAGAACCTCCTGTCCGACTTCTCTTGGGTTTTTCTTCAGACTCTGTTGATAAAACCCTGGATTAATAATGAAATATAGATTACTACATCAAAATGAAACCATTTCAACTCAAACTTTTAACAATACTAGAAATTTATTTTTTTGCATAGAATCATTTGCATTTTCTATGAAGATCTCCCATACCACAATAATTCACTGAATAGCTATCCTTTATTTATTTGAGGTATGTACTGAAGAGGCTGTATTTCATAATCTGAGCAGATTCTTACATCATTTTCAAAACAATTCATAAACTATTCAATATCATATATTCTGAAGATCAATTTAGTTGTAAAACCATATGGGCTACATGAAAAATATGAAATAAAAACATACCTTTGCAAGAGCCATAGCAGCATTACACTGATAATCGGCATGCTTAGATAGCTGAATCTGAATCACAGGGTTGACAGCTTCCGGATAAGCAGTGAGCACTGCTTTAGTGAAGATTTTCTCTAGCTGACCAATGATATTACACATGTGGGTGCCGAAGTCATCCGAGTCACTGCTTCCTGCATCACCTCCAGCAGCCTCTATGCTCTGTTACAAGCAGAATTTTTTTGGTTAGTAATAATGAAAACATTTAGATATTTATGCATAAGTATATCAGTTATAACCGTCTTGACAAACTTGATATCATAAGACTTTCTCCTCTTTAAGTGCTTAAAAATGTCAACACAGATTTTAAACAAAGGTGACTATGATTACACACCTAAGTGACTTTTTGAAAGAATTATACTGATATAATTCTAAATACTAGAAATTATTCTTTTATCATTCTTTATCATTTTTTCTTCTTTTTACCCTCACTTTTGCTGTCAACTAGTTGCATCACCCCTCAAAAAATAGCAAACTGATGGTATAATCCTATAAAGATTATGAATCCCATTCAGTACTTAAAGGAGACACAGTAAATAGACCATCAAACAGATAATGCCTTAACCCATTGGTCGCGGTATTAAAAAAAGGTCTGTGCAGTAGGATGACTGTTTTACATGTTTGGTATGGTGCCATCCGCGTCTACAACCGACTCTGCCTTTGCAGCAAATCATGCCATCCGCTGCTAATGGGTTAACAACTCGTGATAAGCAAAAGAATGATTCTCTTATCTTGAGTCTAGTAGATAATGGTGGTGGATATCTATAAGCTAATACTGAATACTGGAGAAGTAATATGTGAAGTAGAGGTGTCAACTAGAATGTATTTCATTACAATTCTGGCAGTAAAGAAGCACTGAAAAGACAAATTTCAATTCTGTAGGACATTGAATGCATTAATTATCCTATATATCTTATCTGGTGAGCTAGGTTTTCAATACAAGTACTCTATGACTAAGTACCAAATTAAGAATGCATTCCATGGTAAAAGGGTGAAATGACATATGGAAACATCCCATATATCATACAATCCATCTTAATATATGTATGTGCTGAAAGCACTCTAATATTTACTCCTGCATGCCAGCAACTGTTTGGACAAGCAATTTTCAAGACATTTGCTTTTTCATAATTACACTATTCAGTATGGCTTAGTTCAAGTCTCAGTTTTCACATGGCAACAGCTATTCTTCCCAAGGAAATACAGATTATATTATTAGGCTTAGCAGGAGTAATCACTATGACAAAGAAAGAAAAAAGAAATAAAGAAAGAATTCCTAAGATATTGTCCACGAAATTGTTGTTAGACTTCTATTGGAATTCAGTTTGGAACGTGGTGCTTGGTTTCCTACGTATAGACCAAGAAACTAAATGAAAGCTGCTTTCAGTCATTAACCCATTGGTCGCGGTATTAAAAAAAGGTCTGTGCAGTAGGATAGCTGAATTACATGTCTGGCATGGTGCCATCCGCGTCTATCACCGACTCTGCCTTTGCACCAAATCATGCCATCCGCTGCTAATGGGTTAACCCTTTCATCAAGACAGAAAAACTCCTGTATGAGGAAATCTATATCTGCATCTGTTAGCAAGGAACTGACACACAGCCTGCAAGCCACTCCATACACACTCAAACTGGCCTTCAATCCACAAAAATTAATGGCTAGTTTTCCAGAAAACACATCAGTCCTACAGTCCTGCCTTTGGGCCAAGTTTGCAGTCTAGATCATCCCCAAACTGGACAGTGTGAACTGGTTTAAACTGGTTTCTTCATTATTACTGTCAGTTAAAACTGTGAGTGATTGGGGGCTTGATCAAAAGGCATGCTTTACAGAGAATGCTAGAAAAGTCTGCAATACTAAAAAAATTCCCAGTTACCAGACTACCTACCGAATCAATATGAGTTTAAATATTCAGATATCTGTATAAATACAACATTTCAAAGATAATTAATGACAATGCTTCCCTATGGAGGAAAATGCAGCACTACAGAAAAATCTGCATCTAATTTTAACCAAGGTCAAAAAAGGTTTATATAGTTAACCTTAATACTTAACATTATTATACAACTAAGGGCTAGTTGACTACTCAAAATTAAATATTGTACCTCTAGGTCAGTTTCAGTCTCTCGCTCTCACATAGCGCACAAACAAAAACAAATACACACGCATATACTTGGTTACCAATACTTGAAAGTAAGGCATTCCTCAGTATTCTAATATCAATACAGGGGCAATAAAGAACATTTAACCATTTCCTACCCCTTGTATGCAAAACAAAGAAGACGGTGACTGCTCCCTCATGTGCTGAGTACACAATTTCTTGCGAGATTCATCACCCATTATTTCCAATGATTAATTATTGTATGTGATTCTCAATTTAGTTTTCTTTATTCAAAATGTTTATTTATTTTTCCAATACACTATCCTCATCATGAGTTCCACTTTATGTTCCACTTTTACACTGTTTATATCCTGATTTGCATTCTTTTACACAGCTAATTCATAATGACTTGGAGGTTAGCTGTGGCAACATCACAAGTCTGGAATAGAATGAAAAGGAATTAACTAATTTTTAACCTACTATCTTTACTTAAGGAAGATTTATTACATCATCTTTAAACCCTTAATGACAGACAACATGATATCACATCACGGCTTGGCTGGTCATCCCACTGGGGCTGTGATATCATGTTGTGGCTTTTTGAATGGCCGGTACACTGGCTGGCAGCTACCTTGGTGGGCACATTCCGAAATACCCAGAATAATGTCCAGGTGCACCCAAAACCACACTACTATTAATGGGTTAAAAATTCACTGCCCTACAGTAGAACTAATCAGATAACTTTATATTCATAAGAATAACCCTGATAAAAATATCTATATAAAACAAGGTTTCCCATCTGCTCAGCCTCACTTTGTGGATATATGTGTCCACTTTCATGTAACCTGCTGTTCCAATTATTGGTATCCATACACACTCTAACTTCAACTTCTTTCAGTAATACTTTTTAGCATGCCTATTTCTTTCTCTTCCAATCCTCCTCTTCCTATCCCCCTCTCCTTCCTCCCTCTCTCCCCCAGTTCTTTTTCTACTACACTCATGAGGGTATTGTAATTAGCTATCAGGTTGGAAACTATTATTGTTAAAATTTTAGGAGTTTCACAGTTACCCATGCATAATTCCCTAGTCATGGAAACTTAATGAAAAAATAAGAATACTATATCAATTAAGAGTTTGTTGCTGATCATAAAATGTTCACATTCAAGTATTGGCAGTGCATCTACTGTATCATATCAGAGAGACTGTCGGCTGTTAATTTGATAATGGCATTTTTTTATGATCTCTGTTTTACACCGGAGATCTCCCCTTGGTTAATGTCAGCCTGTTCTACACCAAAAATCCATAGCATCACCATTTTTTTCTGTTCACAACATGAGATGATTTAGTTAATGATAAGGTTAAGATGCTATACAAAGGTAATACACCATTCATTTCCATATTCATGAAAATATTGTCTTTAAAATAATTAAGGAATTTCTCCCATAAGCAAAAAAGTTAAGAATTTACTATGTCTAGACACAAACATATTACACTTGGTGCAATAGCTCTTATATCATTTCTACTATTCTGAAGAATCATGCCACTAGGAGAGAAGCAAATGTTATTGGATGCCAAAAACATATATAAGACAACTTCAATCATTTCTTTAGGTATGTGAACCCATTCAAAATATGAGTTAGAGCCAATTCAAAATAACCATTCTAATATCCATAACTAATTTAACCTGTTTAAATGTTAAGAAACTTTAAGGAAAGATACAGACTATAAAAAAGCATAAACCACCGTGGACTCCTTTTCTCACCTGCCATTCTCCTGATAAGTGTGTCTGATTGTGTTGTAGTAGTAATTAACAAGGAAGTGTCAAGAGGGGATAGAAGTTAATAATACCTAAGCCACCCACCTACCCACCCTGTCTCTGACCGTTTATCCCTTAGTTCCCATTTTGTCCATTTATTTTTCAATATATCACAGAGCTTGCCAGTCTCTGCTAACACAACCTGATCTGCATGAAAGATGCATTATCCATATAATAGCGAGTTATGATGAAATGGATAAACTCAATCAAACCACCAATGTACAAACAGTCCTCATACACACACCAATATCCACACAACTTTCTGTCATTATAATGGTTTTGGGTTTGTACTTTAGCTTTCATATTGTGTAGGTGTGTATAATTGTCCCATATTCATGTTCGTATACTGAAAATATAAACTTAAAAAGCTTTAATCTTTTTTTTTTAAATGAGGACCTATTGGAGATATCAACCCTTCCAAGATGGATCACATCTTAAGACATCAAGCCTGGGCTGGGCATCTTAAGATGTTGTGTGTGTTTTCTACTATTCCCTATAATTATGGTATGATGTAAGATTCTATAAATAATACATTAGCAAAGTGATACTAACTCATATTTGGTATAATGCCTCCTTACACAGCTGAAGGAATAAATAGCTTTTAATTTCAACAAAAGGAGAAATGCAGTACAACAGTGATCGTTATGAGAAGAGGGGTTAACGGATTTGTAGTAAAATAACAAATTAAGGGCCCATATCAATGACATCAATGCATAGATAATGCAATACCAATATTAAAATAGAAAATCTTCATAATCATCATTATCATTAAATATTTATACAAACCATTATAATCCTCAAAAATAAAATAATCTCTACCAATGAGGAAACAATACAGGTAGCTAAACTAGATGATTCTCTTCTTATATAGTACTATTTTACCCAAGAAATGCATCTTAATGCATTAGCTGCAACTTCTAAAAGAAATTACCATCCGTGTGAAATAAAATATATAATGAAAGAGATTGAACTAAGTTTTAACATGTTTAAATCCACTTCAAAATACAGATGTATTCACAATCATGCAAAAATAGCTCAAGCTTTGAGTGCATTAAACAAAACTGTAACTATATACATATCAAGATGATTATCAGAGAGAAAGAAATGGTTGAACATCATAGGATACTCATTAAAAGATTTATCGACATCTCTTACCTTTTTCAAAATGTTGATACGATACTTCAGCTTCTTATTTTCATTGAGAAGGTTAAGGAATTCCTTGTCGTTGACATCCTCATTTTCAAGAGAATCCAGGGAACCTGTCACAAGAGCCTGGAGACGTTCTGTCAGTCTCTGCGTTTCTTTTTCCTGAAACCATTAATGATGAGTTAAGTTGATGTTCTTCTCTTGCCAAAGACTAAAAACATAATAAAGAATGGCACAGGAGGAGGAAAAATAAATAAGTATTTGCATAATGAAAGGAGACTGAGACAAAGTATGACAGGCAAAGCAACAGCTTCCACTATAGAAGAATAAGAAAGGACAAGGAATGAGGAACAATGAAAGTGCTATTGCTGTATATTCCTGCATATGTTTGAATTTTGTACCCTATCATTTTTGGGTGGTGGGTTTTAATTTCTTGTAAGAATATACAAAATAGGTTATACTTAGAAATAAAGCAGCTTTGATCAAACATTTTCTGTGACCTTGTTCTGGTATTTTGTATGTTCCCTGAATTTTATATGATCTGTGATATGATAACAGTTTTATTAATAGTTTATTTTCACCATAATAGTTGTGAAATGATGTAATAAATATTAAATTTTAAAATATACCAGGAGTAATGTGACAACTTGATGTCAAATGTGATAGTAGATGGTTGCACATGCACAAAGTCTAGATATGATAATCATTTCTGATAATTTTTTTTCTTTGGTCTAAGTGATAGAAACTGAAAAAGAAATATAAAAATGTACAAAGCGTCTCTCAGAGTGACAATAATTGGCTACGACTATGCATAAAAGTAATTAAAACAGGGTTACTGAACTGGTAAGTTGTTCAGAGTGGATGCAGAACCTGTCATCAACATCAACTGTTTTTCGGTGTGGCTATATCCATGCCATTGGATGGCTATTACTTATATCTGATACATTTTTGTGCGTTCTGTATGTTATCTTTTTTTTTTTTACCTCCTTTGGTATGGTGTATTTATTACACCATACCAAAGCCAAGGGGTGAGATTCATCACCTCCTTGACCGGGGCGGTCCAGAAGGGGAGGGTCTCACACTTTCTACATACCTTGATAATTTGTAAATTTTTATTTTGGTCTCTATACATAGAACTTGGACTGGTTCCTTATTTAGTGGTGCACATATGTATATCCCACACTGCTAATGTATAACCTGTACCAGAACCAAAACCGCAAACACACGGGTAATTTTCGCTACTTAACCCACTCACGCCGGATGACGTGCTGACACGTTTCGTGGTTTTCGCGTCCGACGACGCCGACGAGATATCTGGCCAAGGCCGGCGCTCGGGGTGAGCGAGCGGGCAGCCCAGGCTCGCGGCCCGTGCGCCCGAGAATCTCGAAGCGTTCGGATGATGCGTTCAAAAACCTTGGTATAGCGACCGTGCAAAGCCGGAATGGCCCCGGCGTGAATGGGTTAAGAGTGGTAAACGGTAAGAGGAATCCATGTAGTAAATACATTCCTGGTATTTAGCAATGCGGCATTATTCTAAAAATTTACTCTTTTGAATAGAATTAGTGCTGGCTTTCAGCAAAGATTACATAAGTTTCAAGTAGGTTTGGACAGAAATCAGTCAATAGAATTATGAAAACAAGTTCCATCTTGAAAGCCAATGCAGGTGTTGGTAAATTTTCCAAATAACTCTGCGTTACTAAATACCAAAAAAGTGGTATCGATGGATTCCTCTCAACCTCTCCTATCCATAAATGATCGATTTTCCCAGCGATTCCCCCCCTGTGCCCCATAATCAGGACTTCAATAGTAGGGGAGGGCACTCGTACACATCAGGTCTTCCGACCTTCATCCTGCACTTGTAAACAATCAACTCATATCTTTTTGTTTTACTTGATGTGCACTTATTTGAAAAAGAGCTATCAATCAAAAAACAATTTTATGATGTTTAGTTTTCTGTAGGTGACAGCCAATGAGAGCTACCCTTAGATAGACTGGCCAATTATACCACAATCATGTTCTTTATTGTTATCGAACTCATGAGTTTGAGCTACTGAGGGAGTTTGAAGTTGGTTGTTGCCTTGTGAAGGTCCTGGTATTGGTCCTGGTACGGAATATACATTGGCAACCTGGGGTACATATAGATGATGTATTCAAAAGGTGTCATCACTAAATAAGGAACTAGCCCAAGCTCCGTGTAAAATAAAACAAAAACTCCCAGAAACCAAGGTAAGAAGCAAGAAGTACTAGGTATTAATTTTGTAGTCAAAAATACCCTGAAAACAGTGTATTCAAATTTCCTGGAAATCAAGGTACTTAGTATGAAGTGCCATAATAAAAGGGGGGACCAGGGGGGGTGAAGCCTCCCCTTGGCTAGGGCTACCTACAGAACTAAATAAAGTTAGTATGGTCAATAGGTTAGAATTTTTGTGGTAAATTTTTCAAATAACGCTACATTACTAAATATCACAAAAGTGGTATCGATGGATTCCTCTCAAGCTCTACTGCTCATATATAGTGGAGATAATGCGCGCTTCCACCCCTGGACACCACAATCTGGGTCCCTTTTTTAAGGCACTTTGTGCTACCTTGTCCTACTTTGGGGTATATTTCGCATACAAAATCTTAACCCAATTACCTAATTTTGCCTAGTTTTGAATTGCGCCCTAGCCAAGGGGCTTTGCCCCCCTCTGGACCCCCCCTTTTTAGGGCACTTCGTGCAACATACCTTGTGCAAAACCACCATCCTCGCCCTGAAATTCAAACATGGCTGTGTATACATATTTATGGCTAGCGACAAGCTGTGGACTGGAAACCCCCAATTACCTGCATACGCTGTTATGCTCTCTCAATAGATGGCAATATTCCCCCTTTGTTTACAGTATAATTATAGAGTGCCCTCTATTGAGTGGTCGCGGCATTATTGGTCCTAGTTTCCTATCCTGAGAAATATATAAAACGAAGTCTCAGTTGCTATCATCATGGT
>NW_028234403.1:38564933-38574933 GCF_977035675.1 Penaeus japonicus
GTAAGGCTGGAAGCACCTGGGAACCTGCAGACATTTTTGTTTGTGCCTGCATGTAGAAATTTTAATAATATAATTTTATAATTTGCATTGCAAAAATATATGAGGTGCCATTCATATAAAAGTTGATCTTATTGCTTTTCATGTCAGTCTGATATTCATCACTAATCACTTGCACCCCCCACCCCATCACGAACAAAGAAAAAAAAAATGTAGTTATTAAGTATAATTTGGATTGGAAGGCAACAGAAAGATTTATAAACACTGTCATGAAATATACATGTAGGGACATATTTGTTTAAAATGGATCACATTGAAATAGCTGTTATTTAAAGGATTTTAAATATCAGACTATTGCATGGGATTTCACTGAAGTTCCAAAGAACTGCATGTAGAATTACATTTTGAATAAACTTTCATCCATCTACATGAACCAGTAGCATGTAACATTTTTCTGTTTGTTTCATACAGGGGCAGTATTTTCTGTAAACTGGCAATTACCACCTACTATTATTTTTAATTTCTATAGCAGTTGAAGTGCAGGTTGCTTTGAGTACATAATGCATTGCATAGTACACAGAATAAACACCTGTCACAGCTATAGGAATATGTAGAATGAATGGTATGATAATTATAAATAACATCATAGGTATAGTACCAGTTTAGTGAAAGGATGTCAGCCTAGCCAAGAAGAAACATCTGTATTTGGATAAAGGAATGAAAAGTGTTTGCTTAGCCCAGAAAATCTATGAGCTGCCAGAGAAACAGCATATTAAGTTCATATGTAAGATTTACAATGGGCAAAAGGTTAATGTAAATATAAAGAACCTATCTATGCCTTTCATTTACACTTAAGGACTAGAAGGGCAGACATCTACCTTGAATATTAATTGCCTCTTGCCTCTCTATGATGTACCCAATTTGATGTCCTCAGACGCTAACTGACCCTAGAATCTCCTCATCTAATTGGAGGATCACACTCAAAATCTAATCACCTAATCTCTGGGCCATAGAAAACCCACACAAATTTTCATCACAATTTGTCAGAACCTTGCAGGCATCCTGCTCACAAACTTATATACCGATACATATATAAATAAATATGACTAACAACATCATTATTTTTATTGATTGGAGGTTATAGCATTGTTTTTCTCATGTTAGAAACAGGCCAAGATTGTTGTCAGGTCTAGCCTTAGGAGGTGCAGGGCCCAGTTGAGAACAGTTTTGGTAGGCTCAGGTTCCCAACTAATTTGCACACAGATCTGTAGAAAAACGGAAAAGTTAAAGAAGAAATCTATTATAGACTTAATATTTCTATGGTAGAATGAAAAGCAATCACATGTGCACTTAAACAAATGCATACGAGTTAATAACCCCTTGAGGGGCCCGATTGGCTTAAGGCTGGCCCTGATTGTTGTTAATGACTCTACTAGTCACTTGCACTAGTATACGTGTAATGAAGAATTGCCTACAAATTGATCATGTCATAACTTTGACAGTGAATATTTGGCGAAAATTAACTTTGTGTACTCAAAATTCCAAGTCGTATATTGATAGCTTCAGCTACCATTGAAAGGGAGTTGATATGGAATCCTAAGACTGAACAACTTGCTTATTTGCATGCTACAAAGCCGTAAAGCAGTGCTGGGTTACCAGACTATATATTTTTTGCATTTGCAAATTTTGTAAAGTGTAACGAACTAAGAGGAGAAGCTTATGTGAACTGCTGTGAATACCACAGGTGCGGAACGCGGAGACCGTCCATACACCTGTGGCCAAGTTTGCCACCACGATTTCACAAGTAACATTTGCCGAGAAGATGAATTGGTGTTCATAAATACCATACCTACAAATGTTTTGACTTTTTAATTAAAACATGCGGCACAGGCGGAATAACTAATATTTGTTTTAAAAAACTGGCTTTGATAATGTTGCCATAGTATTGAGTTTATATATGGACAAACCACAAAAATGTGGCTTTTTTCATACTATCTTCATATTACCTATTGTAGTTGGTAAATACGCTCGTCAGGACGTATTCAACAAGTAACACAAATACCGTTTATGTACTTCCTGTAGCGTCTTTCAGTAGTTCATATTCACTTCCATACTTTTATTGGGTTTATAAATAAATTTGATTATTTTCAAATGAAGGATTCATCTAAATTAATTATTCAAACGCATTTTTGTGAAGATCGTATGTTTAAAGAAACCAAAATTATCTGCTGGGGAGAACTTCGGTAACTGTCTGATAAGAAGAGCGACTTCAGTGAGTATCTCTATGAGTTGAGAAAACCTGAAATAACGAAGGATTTACCGCCCTCCCCATTTCTCTATTCAGAGAACATGATTTATGAAACTGAACGGGCCAGCAAGTTTTGATACACGTGGCTACATTTCCGCCCAAAATGTTATGGAGGAAGTAGGAATAAGTAACAAGTACAGAGGGCGCTTATCAATGTTATTAATAAGTTCATATTTCTTTATACAAATAAAGTTATTTACATGGCCCCAGCACATGTCCGTTAGTGAGGTGTTTCTTGGTGTGCACAACCTCCTCCACTCTGTACTTATTACTCGCCTGTCGGGAGAAAATTCAGAGTGGCGAAAACATAGGTATTTGTTACTCAGGAAAAGCAAGGAAACATATACGTGCATTTCATTGGTTTCTTTCTTTCCATTGTTGAAGTAAAATGTTTTTTTCTTCTTTTTTGGGGTTGCTGAAGGCAGGAATCAAAGTAAAGATAGAAGAAGAGTATTATGAGTTGTTGTTTAGTTGTTGCCGGTCATGTTTCACTCTTCATTACTGTCATTATAATCATAATTGTAGTTTTTAAATCGTTTGGGTTTTCATTCATGTGTAAAGGATTATTCTAAATCACAATCATTTTCAATTGCATGTATTACTCCTACCATTAACTAACATTTTATTGATGTTATTACTTGCTATAAACGCCATTTTTCTTCTTGTACTCTTTGTTGTATTCTTGTCATTGATTATTAACATTATTTGAGTCACGTGAGTAATAGTATTAGAGATAAAATCATTTTTAAAGTGATATACGACGTATATAATAAAAAAAAATATCGGAAGGTAACACCAAATTCAAGTACTCTATGACTTTGTTGGAAATCTTCGTAGAAAACGGGAAGTGATCTTCCAGCTGTTCCCCCTCCCCCCTGGTTCCCATCCTCCCGTGGGCCAGTGACCGGCGTGTCTGACAGAACCAAACTCTCACCTCGCACCTCTCACCAGTCTGGAACATGAGTGGAATGGTGTTGTAAAGGTGATGGTGTAGTGATTATTTTCGCTGGTTTCTTCCATACCCGGGCTTGGCGATCGTTTTATCCTCGAAAGAAGCTATGATGTTTATCGTGGAGGTAAAATTTGTATACCTGTATGCTTATTATTAAGGAAGGTGGGTCGTAATGAACGACAGGTTGACTCTGGGAACTTGGAAAGTCGGGGGAGTCGAGTCGGGATGCGGGCCTGGAAGCAAGTGGCATGGATGGTTGGCTTCCTGTTTTTGGCTTCAAATTTTATGTTTTCCATTCATTTTAAGGATGTTTTTCTCTGGTGATTTCTTAGTGTGTGGATATGTCAATGCATGTGCTATTTTCGCTAATGAGTACCAAACTTTGCCATCTAAATGTCAACATGTGTTTGATTAAGTGTTAAAGTTCACGGTGGATTGATGTCTGATTTTCTTTTAAATATATATTTAAAGCCTAAGGACGTGGAAGATGTGTCATAAGATGGCCAAAATCTATATCCACAACCTCCACGCCCCTACTCCCACTCCCTACACCTACACCTACACCTGCACCTACACCTGCACCTGCACTTGCACCTACTCCTACACCTACTCCCTCACCTACACCTACTCCCTCACCTACACCTACTCCCTCACCTACACCTACTCCCTCACCTACACCTACTCCCTCACCTACACCTCCCTCACCTACACCTACTCCCTCACCTACACCTACTCCCTCACCTACACCTACTCCCTCACCTACACCTACTCCCTCACCTACACCTCCCTCACCTACACCTACTCCCTCACCTACACCTACTCCCTCACCTACACCTACTCCCTCACCTACACCTACTCCCTCACCTACACCTACTCCCTCACCTACACCTACTCCCTCACCTACACCTACTCCCTCACCTACACCTACTCCCTCACCTACACCTACTCCCTCACCTACACCTACTCCCTCACCTACACCCACTCCCTCACCTACACCCACTCCCTCAGCTACACCTACTCCCTCACCTACACCCACTCCTTCACCTACACCCACACCCTCACCCTCACCTACACCTACTCCCTCACCTACACCTTCCTCACCTACACCTACTCCCTCACTTACACCTACCCTACTCCCTCACCTACACCTACTCCCTCACCTACACCTACTCCCTCACCTACACCCCCCCCTCCACCTCCACCTACACCCACTCCTCACCTACCACCTACTCCCTCACCTAACTACTCCCTCACTACCCTCTCCTCACCTACAACTCACCTACACCTACTCCCTCACCTACTCCCTCACCTACACCTACTCCCTCACCTACACCTACTCCCTCACCTACACCTACTCCCTCACCTACACCCACTCCCTCACCTACACCCACTCCCTCACCTACACCCACTCCCTCACCTACACCCACTCCCTCACCTACACCCACTCCCTCACCTACACCCACTCCCTCACCTACACCCACTCCCTCACCTACACCCACTCCCTCACCTACACCCACTCCCTCACCTACACCTACTCCCTCACCTACACCTACTCCCTCACCTACACCTACTCCCTCACCTACACCCACTCCCTCACCTACACCCACTCCCTCACCTACACCCACTCCCTCACCTACACCTACTCCCTCACTTACACCCACTCCTTTACCTACACCCACTCCTTTACCTACACCCACTCCCTCACCTACACCTACTCCCTCACCTACACCTACTCCCTCACCTATACCTACTCCCTCACCTACACCTTCCTCACCTACACCCACTCCCTCACCTACACCTACCCCCTCACCTACACCTACTCCCTCACCTACACCCACTCCCTCACCTACACCCACTCCCTCACCTACACCCACTCCCTCATCTACACCCACTCCCTCACCTACACCCACTCCCTCACCTACACCCACATCTGCACCCACACCCATATCTACACCCACACCTACACCCATACCCACATCCACACCCACACCTACACCCACATCCACACCTACACCCACATCCACACCTACACCCACATCCACACCTACACCCACATCCACACCCACATCTACACCTACACCCACATCCACACCTACACCTACATCCACATCCACACCTACACCCACACCCACACCTACACCCACACCCACATCCACATCCACATCCACATCCACATCCGCAACCACACCTACACCTACATATATACCTACACACATGCCTACACACATACCTACACACATACCTACACACATACCTACACACTCACACTCACTCTCACTCTCACTCTCACTCTCACTCTCACTCTCACTCTCACTCTCACTCTCACTCTCACAATGTATATAATCCGCATGGTAGTGAAGAGGTACCTAAACCTCCTGACAATATGATACATGATGATGCTTTGTTATTTTGTGGAGATTTTAATGTTCACCATATATTAATTTTACTATAGACATTGGTTTGTCTTTGACATGATCAGTGATATAAAAGTTTTTTTTTTACCTACCAGATAAAACATGTATATATGTTAACTAGTATAATGCAGCCCCTCAGGTATGTAAGATTTGTGTTTGACTAAGCCCATAAAGCAATAGAAGCTTAGCCAATTTGGATAGATGCGTGACATCTTACCCTGGCTTTTTGCAGGGCATGTAAACTGTTCTGCAAATAAACTATATCAAATCAAATCAATCTCACTCACACTTACACTCACTTTCACTTTCACTTTCACTTTTTCACCCCACTATGCTATGCTACACTACACTGCACTACACTGCACTACACTGCACTACATTACACTACATTACATTACATTACATTACATTACATTACATTACATTACATTACATTACATTACATTACATTACACTAGACTACACTACACTGCATATCACTACACTGCACTACACCATTAAGCTTCACTACAATTAACTACACTGCTCAACAACACACTACACACACACATGCACACGCAGAATCTCGGCACACACGTGCACACACATGCACACACATGCATACACTCACGCACACACACACGCACACACACACTCTCACTCACACTCACACACACTCACTCACTAACACTCACACTCACACTCACTCTCACTCTCACACTCACTCTCACTCTCACTCTCACTCTCACTCTCACTCTCACTCTCACTCTCACTCTCACACTCACACTCACACTCACACTCACACTCACACTCACACTCACACTCACACTCACACTCACACTCACACTCACACTCACACTCACACTCACACTCACACTCACACTCACACTCACACTCACACTCACACTCACTCACACTCACACTCACACTCACACTCACATTCACACACACTCCCTCCCTCACCCCCACTCCCACTCAGCAAGAGAGAGCCTTGAATAGCACACATCTACAGTCTCTAGCAAGCACTATCTCTATAGAGCGATGGCACATAGCAAGTCCCGACTTCTTGCTCTAAATACCACAGATGAAAAATGTGTAGGCAGAACGAGAGGAGGAAGGTGACTCAAACCATGCCCAATGCCTACAATGTGCCCCTGTGGCAGTAGGGATGCCTTTTATTGTGGCACTCACTGTCAAAAGCACAAGTTTCCTTCCTCTACCCTACCTCTACATGTTATCTTCATTTTGGATGATTATAAGCTTCGTGTTCATTCGTGACAGCAGACAAATACGATAAAAAAATTGCTTTTTGCCCTCCCCTAAAAAAGCAGTACTTCTATCACATTGAATATAAAGAAAAAAATTAGTTGATATGGACCCTGAACTATAATTTTAGTCAACAGAATTGATAGAGCCTGTGATATGACAGATTTAAGTCTCTGAAAACACTAAAACATACAAAAAAACAAAACACAAAAATGGCTCTAGCTCTACAATGAATGACTAAAAGGGAGTGGGAAAAATCGAGGTATGTTGCTGAAGCTGCCTCACACAAAAATAAAACCTATATTGGAGCCTGGGTAAGCAAATCTATCCCCCGTTGGCAACGGGTTAAGACTCCCACACACCCTCATGACTTTCCATATACAGGCATATCACAACACAGATATATGTGCGGATTAGTTTATAAGTCATCCAACATATTTAGGCTTACAGTATATCAGGTTGTTTGTTTAAGTTCTTGAAATTGAATAAGGAGATTAATTTTTTGTTTTTAATTTATTATTATCATTATGAAAGTCAATTTCTGAATCAGTGTGCTTCAGAAATATTCTTTTCTTTCAGGGCCACAGTAATAGCAGGTTGATAAATGGTATAAGCATGAGAATTGTACAGCTTCGCCGAGGACGCTTTCTGAAGGTGGTGCTGGGCATCACTGGGCTGGTAGGAATTCTGTTACTGCTGGCTTCTCAGTCTCCACATGGAGCCTCCATCAGATCTGCTGGTGCTCTTATGGTGAGTCACCAGACAATACCTTATTGTTGCACATTATATCGTACTTTTATCTTGCATTTGTTTTTTCCTCTCTATTTCAATCCTATTTTATTTGTCTACACTTATGTTTGAAAAGCTGGATTCTGGTAATGCGGCTTTTAAATTTTACAGCTTTTTGTTAGAGATTGATCTGGAAGGAAATGATATTTTTTTGGAACCTGGTAAACAAATTTTGTTCCAGAGAAATGCATCAATAAAAAAAGAGACTAAATATGGCTAAATGTTTACAGATGATATGTTACTTTTCTGTATTTTGTTTGATGTGTTTTAGCTATTTGTGTGTAAGCATGTATAGTTATATGAAGTGTAACAAAATCAGCTATTCAAATTTTTGATTTTTTTGTGAAAAACAATGGATTATGCTCCCTTATATACTACTTTGGTGAACTTACAATACTAAGTGCTATAGTGTGATATATAAGCCTGATATAAAGATATGCTAATATAGTTTCAAAATCACAGTTGTTAGTATTATAAAGATTTATTTACTCATTGATGCATTAATGCTTCTTCTAATAGAAAGAATATTCATGTTTTAACAGATGTGGCTAGTTTGATTTAAGTGTTGTCAGAATATCTCCAATACTTGGAAAGTGCGCACAGATGTCCATTTGAGTTTATTTTTCATTTGAATGTAGACAGTGATGGATAGGTTTTCTATAAATATGTAGATTATGCATTAGGTTTGATTTGTAGGGAGTATTAACAGAAAGGAAAATTAGGACTCAAAAGAAATGCTAGCTTATTAGTGTTCACCAGTGAATATGTATAATTATATATGTGTATGGACACCAGCATATGCATCACACAAGTATGAACTAGCATACATAGATGCAGATGCACATGCACACGCACACGCACACGCACACGCACACGCACACGCAAATGCACATGCACACGCACACGCAAACGCAAACGCAAATGCAAACGCAAACGCAAACGCAAACGCAAACGCAAACGCAAATACGCAAACGCAAACGCAAACGCAAATGCACAGGCAAACGCAAATGCACAGGCAAATGCAAATGCACAGGCAAATGCAAATGCACAGGCAAACGCAAATGCACAGGCAAATGCAAACGCAAACGTACAGGTAAACGCAAACGTACAGGTAAACGCAAGCACACAGGCAAACGCAAACGGACAGGCAAACGCACAGGCAAACACACATGCACATGCACATGCTCATGCTCATGCTCATGCTCATGCTCATGCTCATGCTCATGCTCATGCTCATGCACATGCACATGCACATGCACATGCACATGTACATGCACATGTACATACGCATACAATATGTGGCACAGAATCTGTAGTACAATCAATAGTACAGAATCTACAATACAAAATCCACAATTCCAGATTCATTGGAGGCAAATATCAGTGGAACTAAAGTCAGAATATCACTGGAACTACAATTGTTAGAACTAGAAGAACAGTAAAAGTTTATATATATGAAACTTATATTTAGAGGAAATGAATGCTACTTTTAAGCTTGTATGCTAATGTGTGAAGTCAAACATAACAGGGAAGATATATGGTTTCTGCCATACATCAAAAAAGATATTTGCAAAGAGAAGAATTAGTCCATGTAAATTGTAATGGGTTTTTAATTATATGTTTTCCTTCAATGTTGCATCTTTATAAATCTATATATCTACATGTACTTTAGATCTATTTTTATATATATATTTACTTATAAAGCACACAGTTTATTGAGTGCTTTATTATTGGCCTATAGATACATCAGGAATAATGAAAACCTTGATCATATTTCTCCTAATTCACCTTAAACAGAGCAAAGTCAAACAAGAGGTCGCTTTCTTACCGGAAAAAATGGGGAACTTCGAGCCGCCCAAGCCTCCGACACGAGTAGGTCCCGGGGAGGGAGGCAAACCTCATCACTTATCACCCAACAAGCAGAATGAAGGGTCCCAGTCTATGAGTGAATATGGCATCAACATGGTGGTGTCGGATGAGATTGCCATGGATCGGGTGATTCCAGACACCAGACATTCTGAGTTAGTATTGTGGTTTACCTTGTCAGTTTCTCTATGTATATAATTGTATATTTAACGAAAATAACATCAGCACTATTTGCAAACGTGTATCCATTTATTTTTATGAAAGGTTATCATACACCAGTCATGACTTGAAACCAGGTATTAATCAGAAAGTGACTTAACCCATCCGCGCCGGATGAAGTGCTATCACATCATGGGAATATTTTGCTCCTGCGAGATGACATCCTATCGTGTCATGACCACTCCCTCTAACCACACATTTTACATAGTT
>NW_028234403.1:38582433-38584933 GCF_977035675.1 Penaeus japonicus
TAAAAAATTACTAATGCAATACTATTTCTAATTTGTTGGTTGCCCGTGATATCACGTCACATCACGTCACGTCACGTCACGTCACGTCACGTCACGTCACGTCACGTCACGTCACGTCACGTCACGTCACGTCACGAGTTACATGTACATACTCATATGTATTTGTATGATTATTCATATGGTTCTTTTCATTTTGGTAAAAAAAAAGAAAAGTATAAAACATATTTTTTGATTCCCCACTAAGAGGTTGCTTCCACTTTCCTTTGGTATTTTCACCTAGAAGTGAAGAATATAGGCAAAGTTCAATAAAATAAAACTAAAAAGGCATTACTGTAACATGTTTTTTGACTAAAATAACTCCTCTGAACAATGCAATATTTTTACGTACCTTTACATTGTAGACTCATTCATGAAAACCATAAGACTTATAAGGTAGGTGAAAAACGCTCTGAGAGGATCAGCGTGACCCCATGCAGCGAATAAACACCCTAGCACAAAGCGTTGCGCACTTGTTATCTTCCCGGCATAAGCGGGAGTAGGCAAAAAAATGTCCCATTGTGAATGGGATAATAGAAAACAAGTGGATTAATGTAATTATCCTGGATTGATTAAGGCGACGTATGTGTGTTTTTTCTTCTTCTCTTCACGAATAGAATTAGAACACTTTCTCTAAAATTCCTAAGAGCAATATAACCAAGGGCTTAATGAACAGTTGATAAAAGATGTAATTTTCACACATTTTTGTCAATGACTTTGCATTGAATTTTTTCAAATTTCAAAATTGAGATCAGAGGTCTGCTATAAGCAAAAATAAAAGGATGTGAGCTAAAAAAACAACTGTACATCAGCCCCCAGAAGCTAAACAATCCTCATAACTTATAGAGTCAGTATATCTTAAAATATGCATTATATGTCTTAACATAGTTTTGTTAGTAGTAGTTATATGGATGGTTTTGTTACAGCTTTCAGTAATGAGGAAGTGGTAGATGTTATTCTGCATTATTTTCTTTTAGCAAGCAAGCAATAGGTTTGTTGCTAATTGATATTAAAGAAAATTTTACACAACATTCATAGTTAACCTATTCATACATTGTCTAAGCTATCCATCAGACTGCCACATGTCATAAAACATTTTAGGAGTCTATTTCACTTTTGTCCCAGTAAAACACCAATGTCATATTTATGATATTTTACTATATAATTTCATATTTTATATTTATACTGCATATGCATTTTGAGTTCATGAATGATATATTATCTTCCCTTCCATTGTTATGGATTTGAAATGTTTAGAAATTTTAATAGTAATGTTTTTATCTGTTTAATTATAATAAGTGGCAAGTGTCAGTGTTGTAGTAAAAAAATGAAACAAAAACCTTTTGAAAAGCTTGGATGGTACATCTGCCTCATATAGACTCAACCTAAGAGACATGACAGCTCCAAGACTCACAGACTTTTCAAAATGACCGGTAGCTGCGCAGTGCAGTTGGTGACTTCTGTTGGGACATTGTTGGCCAGGATGCTCCGTCAGTGGTTGAGACCTACCCATGTATGGGTGACTCACTGAGTGCAGATACTAGTCAGGTATTTGGCATGATTAATCAGTTAGATTTAAGGCTGCATGAAATAGTGGTGGAATAAAGACCCAGTTGGACTGCAGAGACTTTTGCCTTGTGCTTATTTTGAAGGTGAAGGATTCTTTGGTAATTTTTAGTTGGTTTTGGAGGTTTTAAGGGTTGCTTAGTGCTTTTCTTGTCCAACTTGTGTTGTTCATAATATTATAAGATTTCCACATTTAACCAATCAGGTTTCATTGGCTTGATTAAAGGTTTCCTCAGGTTTTCACCATTATCTTCTGTTAACCCATTGCGGATGGGGGATAGATTCACTTGCCCAGTCTCCAGGATGGGTTTTATTTCAGAGCGAGGCAGCTTGAAGCAACATACTTTGAATCTTCCCACGCTCTTTCAGTCACTCATTATAAAGTGAGCCATTTTTGTGTTTTATTTTTTGTGTGTTTTGTTGTGTTTAGAGACATATGTGCCATATGACCGGCTCTATCAAATGCTGTAGTTGACTAAAATTGTAGTATATGATCCATAGCAGCTCATTATTGTCTTAACCCATTCATGCCGGGGGCATTCCAGCCTTGCATGTTACAATGCTGGGGCTCTCGAATGCATAGGCCTAAATCAATTAAATAAACGACGCCGTATGACGGCACCCAGCGAACGGGCCTCGAATGCACGGTACCCGTGGTGTACCACCCGTCCAGAGAGGGTTAATGCTCATTGAAGTATTGTTTATTTATGGGAGGACAAAAAGCAACTTTTTTGTGTGTGTTTTTGTGCTATCATGAACGAATATGGAACATATAACCATTTACAATGAAGGTAACATTAAGAGGTATGGAAGAGGAAGGAAGCTTGTCCTTGTGACTGTGAGTACCACAGTAAAAGGCATCCCTATTGGCACATGAGCACATTTTAGATACTGAGTA
>NW_028234403.1:38589933-38597433 GCF_977035675.1 Penaeus japonicus
GATTACAGGTGAATGCACATATCAGTTGATCTGTTTGGCTAAAGTAGATGTAGTTAAGCATACAGTAGTTGTAGAATTCCCATGTGTTGCTTCACCAACTTTTTAATGCTTTGCCAGATAATATTATTTGTAATAACTAATTACTTGCAGAAAAGTGGTAACTGAATTAACTTTGAATCTTAATATAGGAAATAGAATGATGTAATGCTTAATAACTCAAGCAAATACCATTTTTGCATGTTCTTAAATTATTGCTCTCTGGCTAGCTCTCTCTTCTCTTTTTATCTTAACCTTAGAATCTTTCTTTGTTTCTAGATCTCAGTCTTATCCTTTCATTTTTTTATCTCTATTAAAATTGGCATAGGGTATTTTAGTCTGTAAGAGTTGGGTAAATAGTTCTTGGATATATTTTTACTTCAAGATGCAATGATAAAATGTGTCTTTTTTCTCATAATTCTAATAAGATGGTATCACAAATAATTGAGAATACTCTGGGATTTCTTAGAATATGGATTTTTTTAAGATTGATTCCTCTCAATCTCAGTATATTTACACAAACCTGAGAGCTCAATGTTGCCAGTATTCATGAAAAGTTATAGATCCTGAGATTTGTCTTTGACAGAAAAATATCTTGACTCAGCAGTTTTGTCTTTGACTCCTTGTGAAAATTCTTTAACCCATTGGTCGTGGTAATAAAAAAAGGTCTATGCAGTAGGATGGCAGTTTTACATGTCTGGCATGGTGCCATCTGCGTCTATCACCGACTCTGCCTTTGCAGCAAATCATGCCATCCGCTGCTAATGGGTTAACACCTGATTTTTGCCTATGACTTACCCAAAGTTTAAGACAGGTCTGCAAATGTCCCTTGCATGTAAGGACTGTCTTTAAACTGCCCTTTTGAGACACAAACAATAAAAATGCAAATGACAAGGCTTGTAGAGGATATTGATGACCAAGACTGAATATACATCACAGTGCATTCAAAGTACACTTTTTCTTTTACTGTGAAATATTTTAATAATTTCTCCCGTTTTTCTGAGATGTTCAGTTTGAGAAATGTTAATGGTGCCAAGATCGCCTACTCAGTTGACACAATGATGGCAAATGTAGAATATCTTCATATGTTAATAAAATTAAATGGGCTATATTATAGTTATTATGCATGTTAAATTATCACCACAGGGTGTATTTCAAGGTAAATATTAGTTATAGTTAAGAGCACTTGTTTTAAATGTGGCAACAGGGTAAAGCATAGACAAAATTGCTAAAGACAGTCCTAGAACAAGACAAATTATTGAGCAATCTTAGAAGTCAAAAGATCTTTCATGAATAATGATGGCCCATTTTCTTATATAGCTTTTCTATGATCTTTAGAACATATTGTTATTTGATTTTATGTCAAAGCTGAACTTTTTTTCCATGTAAGCCAATTGATTTGTACCCACAGTTGTTTTGCTCACTATAGGATTTACTTGAAAAAGTATGGTTAGATTTGTATTGAAAATTGATTGTTTTTTTTCCATTATATTTAACCGTTAGACTCTTTACTAACCTCATAACTTTCCCAATTTAGGAGATTGCATTGAAGACTAATAAGACTGCATGCGAAGCCCATCTGAATCATGAAATTAAAGAGTCTCACCTGCTTTAAAATCCATATGATTATGACAAATAAGGTATTGCAAGCAAGAAGCACGAACATTCAAAAGGTTCTGTATCACGAGACTTGATTTTTCCATTTGACATATCAAGAAAATGGTCACTGGTTTTTAGTGTAAGTTGATAAAGATGATTAATGGGATGAATATTTATATATGTTATTTTGTACTTCGTATTTTTTTTATGCTTTGGGCCTTTGGTGTTCCATGGCCAAGGTGATTCTGAAAGAATTTATTTCACTGATTTTTTTTATATATATATAAAAAGGATACTTTCTTGCCAGGTTACTTATTACTTTTTTTATTTTGAGGTAGTTTGTATTTTAAATGTGATTTTTTTTTTTTTAGGTTTAAGTCATATTATTGACCAACATGAATAATCTTATTTTTTCTTATACGTGAATTCTATGGTCTCTTCATTTTTGTAACGTTTAGAATTCAGCACTTTAATGTTAAAATTTATCATTATTTTAGGAATTTATTACATGGATAAGGGATGAAGTATCCAAAAGTATATTATGTATAAATCCATGAGAGTCCATATGACTAAAAGAAGAAAAAAATGTTCAAGAGTAGTTACACAGCATGCATCTTAAGTGACCATATTTTTCAGTAACATTCCAATTCACTAAACCTGATTACTATGTTTGATTTTTATTGGCAGTTTAGGTACGAGAACAGCTCTAGTATGTAAAAGTTCTCAAAGTTTCTCAAGATTTTTCTTTTTTGGGGGGAAATGCATGCCCATTATCTTAAGTGGTTTTATTTATATAAACTTGTGTCTTTGGGAATGCATTAGGATGGAGGGATCCAAATCTGCATTTTAGTTAGTAGAATATGAATGTATTTGACCAAAATGTCTTGACCAAAGTTGGCTGTTGTGTTGCAATTGGGAAAGTGGCTAGAATTGAAAAAGAAAAGAAAAATTGTTATGTTAATGTTTTTCAGGAAGTAGATTGATACTAAGTACTATTATATTTTGTTTTTGTTTTTTTAAATGTTGATTTTAAGATTACAGCTTTTGTAAAAAAAAATCTCAGTATGTAGAAATATGAAGAGAATAAATTGAAACCAAAAAACAAAAACAACAACAACAAAAAACATGATAATAAATATTGAGAAAGTTGTAAGCTTTTAAATCTTAGAGTTTGTTATAAGTATTTTTTTCCCTATTATCAGTTATATCATCATACATTAATTTCAATCACGTAAGATTTTCTTTCCCTTTGGTCTGCTCCTTGTTTCTCTTTACAGAATTTTCAAATTACCTGCCATATGTAGAGTTAAATAGAATAGGCCAACAAAAGCAAGATACTAGCTATGTAAAATTATTAACACTAAAGTTCCTTAGCATTCATGAAAATCTGGAAACTGTGAACTGTTTTTCTTCCTTTGCTCTTTCCATTTAGGTTTATAAAATTTAGTTTGCTCCAAAAAATATCAAGTTATACCTGGGAAATAGGGGAACAGGCCTCAAAGGACAATATATGAATACTTCCTTCCCTATGTAAATATCCCTTAAGTCTGATTTTATTTCTTCAGTGAAGAAAAGCAAGAAAGGATACAATAGCTTTACATGGTGCAATATAAATCAGTAATTTTGTACTGTGTATGTATCTTGTGTGGTCATAAAAATTATTTCGTTCAGCCAGAAAAGTACACATTTATCTTTAGGGGTTGAAATGTAGTAAATATCTGTTAATCTTTACCAATCTTTTTATTTGAAATGTATTGGTGCTTTTACCTCTCTTATTCCTGAAATGGTAAATATGCATGTAGGATGGGATGACACTATCAAAATTTCACATTTTGCCTGTTGATGTTTTAAAGTTCCTAGTTATAGACTTAAACTTGAACTCTGAAGCAATTCAGGTAGTCGGAACTGGGACAAGAGGTAAGCTTTCTGTTCTGTGAAGAAAATCCTTTATATACCATATTCATCTGTGCTAAGGTCATGACAATCATGTTGTATTAAGAAATATAGTTTTTATTGTTGATATATTCAATAATTTTATTCTATATGCTTAATATAAAGTAACTGCAATTATGTAAAGAATACTAATTAAGGACTTACATATTGGGCTTGGAATATTCCACTTTGGACTATTTGATTACAACTGATTGCATTTTGTTCTAATTTAGGGAATATTATACACATTCATACAGGCCCTCTACCCTTCCCACACACACACTGGCACTGATAAATGCACATGCACATAGAGACTCATTTTTTCTCTGAATTTTTCTGTGATAAAGCACGAAGGGAGCATTATGGGATATTATAAGTGATGACATTGAAGATGTGGGGCTTAGACAGTGGCATCTGAGAAAGTTCTGTAGTTTTATACTTAGAAGCATTTATAAGCAAAAGATAAAAATGTTGCTTACATTCTCACTTTCAAATTGTCTTGTGGATTAATGTTATGCAGTGAAGAGAAATAAAGATATTTTTAAAACCCTTTTTCATTACTAGATTTGACCCCATAGAAAATGAATTGAGCAATCAAATATTGATTGTTGAATATTTGCATATAAAAAATGAAGCAAATAGATCACTTCTAACATAAGTATTGAGCATTATTGGTAGTTTTATTTTACCAAAGTTGCTAAGACTTGGAATTGTGATTAAGTTAAAAATATAGTATATATATATATATGTATATGTATATATGTATATATATATATATGTATATATGTATATATACATATGTATATATATATGTATATATATATGTATATGTATATATATATGTATATATATATGTATATGTATATGTATATATGTATATATATATGTATATATATATATGTATATGTATATATATATATATATATATATATATATTATTTCAGAATTTGGTAAGTAGTTCTCAAAACATTTTTTCTAGTTTTGAAAAAAATAAGCCTTTGATTAGTAAAAGAAACCTATTTTAACCCACTCACGACGGGGGCATTCCAGCCTTGCATGTCACAATGCCGGGGCTTTCGAACGCTTAGGCCTAAATCAATTAAATGGCTGGCACCATATTGTGCTGCCCGGCCAACGGGCTTTTGAATGAGCGGTACAGTAGTGTACCACCCATCCAGAGAGGGTTAAGGAGGCAGAGTATCGATGAATGAAAGACATATAGTATTTATTTATGGATAGTTACAGTAGAGTCTCCAAAAACATGTAAACTGGCCTTCAATACTATTACAGTAAATTATGCATATATTTTTTTTCATATGCCAAGTACTTTATTATGGGCAGCCCTCTTCTTTTTCACCTTTAACCCACACAGGACGGGTGGTACAGTACTGTACCGCGCATTCAAAAGCCCAGTGGCCGGGCGGCACAGTATTGTGCCAGCCATTCAATTGATTTAGGCCTAATAATTCGAACGCCCCGGCATTGGGACATTCAAGGCTAGAATTCCCCTGTCGTGGATGGGTTAATATAGAAATATATTTTTATGAAAATACGTAATTTTGCTAGTAAAATATTGTGGTATATAGAAAATGATGGTCCAAAGGAAAATATTTTATAATTGTTTTTTATCTTAACACCTAGCATAACTAGGCACATTACATTATTTTTTATGACCATTTTCCCATTTGATTATCTTGGAAGTATGGACTGACTTTTGCATGAGTTTGCACACAGTCAGATACTGACTAAATAGAGAAAGTATTTGTAGCTTATAGCCAGCCTCCATATTATTATTACTGACCAAGTTTTCTGTTGAAGTGGCATCATCAGTAGAACCTTGACTTGAAACACTTCATACCCATGCACTGAGGGTTTCCATAAACATATTGATCTTTAACTGGCTGTATCTTGGAACTTACTATTTTCCACATTCACTGAATATTAGCTCCTTCAGTTTTCATTTGACTGTAAAGATTGATTTTGCATATTGATGTACAGGGTAGGTTGCTCTTTCTAAAGTTACTTTTTCTCAAAATTGAGCAATTTTAAACATTGTTCTGATTATTAATTAAAGCTTGAGGATTGTATAATGTTATAATGGAAGGGATTGAATAAAAAAAAAAACTCAAGAGAAGGGATATCATATGGCTAAAAATATCCAAAATTGTTTTTCAAAACCTAATCATCACTACATGAAATTCAAGTTTGGTGTGTAGCAGAATTGGGCAAACTAAAAGTAAATGGAACAGCTCTCTTAAATGACCAGCTATTTTTTCATATAATTTGTCATGTATACTGTATAATGAAGTAAGTTCAAAGCATTGTTTATATCTTGTCTTGAAATGAAAAATGTGTTCTTTAAATTTTCTTTATTTGAACATTATTCTTAGAATAGAGGTTAACCAAGATTTTAGTACAAAAATCCTTGTGCTCCATGTTTTTCTTTTTTTTTTGCACTGAATATTGTTTTTAATACCATTGAAATTTGTGTCATGAGCATCTATACACAATCCTTTTTATGTCTTTTTTATATCTGATCTTATTCACTGATTTCCTTTTATTTCATTATCATAAGTCTAGGGCTCAAATGAAAACTTTTTATTTATCTGAAATTCTGGTAGCAGTTTTATCCTTTTTCTTACTGAAGAACTGCACACACATATTTATGATGAATTCAGGTTTTACCCTTAACCCATTCGCGCCAGGACTATTTTGGCTCTGAATACCATGGCATTCCGACCATTTAAACGCATAAGCCTAACGCCTGAGGATTCTCGGGTGCATTAGCCGTGAATGAGCGCTGTACGGCCACTCACCTGGCGTGCCAGCCTTGACTAAATATCTCGTCCCCGGTGTCTGACCCAAAAACCACTGAATGTGATAGCAAGTGGACCGGTGCGAATGGGTTAAAATATTAGGTAGGTGAAAAATAGGACAAGACATTGGGGGAAATACACAGGTAACTAAGTCAAGTGCTTTATTGTACACTTCCAGTACAAAAAAATACTAAAAATGTTTAACATGTCACAAAAGGGTGATTAAACAAAAGATGAAGAAATTTCCTTCATTCACATTTTTTTTGTCTTTCAAACTTGGATAATACATACTTTTGGAATTGAACTATGTAAGCTTTGGTATTCATAAAAAAAAAACAATAAAATATAAATGTTCATAAAGGAATTTGAGTTTTTCTTTCTAAAAATTACATAACCAAGATCCATTAGAAACCATTCATCTCTTTATAAAAGGAATATATATTTAAGAAGAAAAGCTACTGCATATTCTTACTGTGTACAAATGCATTTATGTACGGAAAATACATATCTTATAATGGATATCAGGTACTGTCCCACTTCATTTTAGATCAAATCAGCAACTGTTAAAAGAAAAAAGAAAAATGGTTAGACAAGGTATAATGTGCAATATAACTGAACACATTTGAAACACACAATGACATGCTCTGTGCTGGTTATATGTCATTTAATCTACTGCATATTACATGCTCTAATGAAAAATTACCTTTAAACACATATAAATATCATTACTGTATTTCAACCATGAAACCATTCAGTGACTATTGTAGCTACATATAATCAAAGAAAGGAATTAAGCTTACCATTCATGGGCATTTCATCAATCTGTGTTGAGTAGTACTGTTCAATGTCTCGCAGAATACGAATATCATCATTCTTCACAAAGTTGATTGCAACACCTTTCCTTCCAAAACGACCAGATCGACCAATGCGATGGATGTACAACTCACGATTGTTTGGCAGATCATAATTAATGACCAAAGATACCTGCAAACAACAGTTATTATAACCAAAGATATGTGGCTTTTTGAAGTGTGCATTATTTTTTTTCTCTTGAACAGCTTTTTATGATTTGAATAATTCTCAGTAACCTTTAATAATGTCCCTAAGCTTAATTATT
>NW_028234403.1:38602433-38604933 GCF_977035675.1 Penaeus japonicus
AAATTTCTACAGCTGGTAACACAGTACCAATGATATTCAAATTATGTGTAGAGTTATTAAACACTACAGATAACTAAAATCTATCAACATTGTCTTTCTACTGTTGAGGGAATTCCAATAATTTTGTCTGCTTATCTGACAACAATAAAAGGTCTTACAATCAAGCATGTTATAATAATTATAACGGAATAAAAATTAGACACTATTTAGTAGAGTTCAGACGTAGTTGGTGGCATTACTGATCAAAAGTACTATTAAATTATCTAACACTGGTTTCATTGACTCTTTACATGATTTTTCACTGTCTGGAGCATTGACTGGACAGGACAAACTTAATCCCCTGCTATGAGAAACTTGACATATTCTATATAAAGTGTAATTTATAAATGAATAAACACACACACACACACACACATATATATATGTGTGTATATATATATATATATATATATATATATATATATATATATATATATATATATATATATATGTATATGTATATGTATATGTATATGTATATGTATATGTATATGTATATGTATATGTATATGTATATATGTATGTGTATGTGTATATATGTATGTGTATATGTATACATGTATATGTATATGTATATGTATATATGTATATATGTATATGTGTATCTATATCTATATATATATATATTCTCTCTCTCAAATTTTTGAACTTCTAGTCATCCCAAGACCCATTTCTTGTATCTACTCTTAAACAAGTATTTTTTGTAAACACAGCCAAGCTAAACCAAAGTACAATCAATTTTAGCATGATGCTTATTTTGCAAATGCAAAATCTGGCTGGCAGGTTAGTTCTTTTAGTTGTGCTACAAGAACCAATAGTCAGGAACTAACAATTGCAAAATATAAATCAAATTAACTTCCACAAAAGTTAATTGAAGATAATGCTTAAAAAAATACTTAAGAAAAACAATAACATATCACCCTATCTGCCACATATTAAGTATCCTTAATAAGCTTCAATGTCTATGTGAACTGCTTCCCGAAATATATGAAACACCTGACAAAATTACTGTAGATAGAACAGGAAGATGTTAAATTAAATTCTAAGTTCACGGAGATCTATGGCCACTGGTACTGATTTCTCATAAATCTGTGATATCTAATCAAATGCATTTCCCTATTTAATGACATCTGTCAATTATGAATGACCAATTAGGTTTGTCAGTGCACATTCTATTATGCACTCACACACACAATAGGTGGTTTTACAAGTGACTGGCAAAGATATGAATTTTAGAATACTAATTCTTGTGCAATCCCACCTCTGCACAAGTTGCATGATGAGCCTGTGACACAGATGATGCATGTTCATCTGATTAGGGTGGGAACTACCTAGTGTGTACCTATGGGTAGTGAAGTATTTCTGTGCAGATGACATTGTACTATAACAATTTGTTCAAGAGCCCCATGCAAAACCTATTCAGATATGCACATAAAATCTAATTGCCTAGTGATTCCCATTATATTACACGTGAAATACAGCAAAGGTCAACTTATTGGCCCCCTCCCATGCAAAGAATTCATATCCCCATGAGAAAATCATAAATAATGAAGGATTCAGTTAGAAAACAGAAAATACTACCGAAGATAAAGTTAACTGACATGAACATACTTGTGAATCACACAGCTTTCACAGTACCAGGTACACTGAATGAAGCCTTACCGTACCAAGTACATCTAGATGTGTACCCAACACACTTCACAAAATCATACACAAATTCTTCGAATACTAAAATATTCGTTTCATGGTGGCATATAATAATTTTGACTAGCTTTTTCGATCAATTGTTCTACCGATTTCACGAATCGGCGTCTTCAAATTTCACTTTTCCCAAGAGCGCATTCAGATGCGATTTCCGACATTGACTTCTAAATATTCTAACTGGTACGTAGAAACTAGCACTGATGCTATCCTAACACCATCCAACTATTTATAAATCAGTCTGACACCGTACACGGTCGAGACGAAAAGAAAACCAACGAGAAAGTAAACACCATCACGCCGCTCGCCATCCCAATTTGCGTCATGACACTTCACAACAGAATTTCAACCTCGCTCTTATTTACCATAGGCATATATTCCACGAAGGAGGTCCTCTCTTAGTCCCATGTTATCGAAGGTTGGGACGACCTCCACCTCCTCGCTGGTCTCGAACTCGACATTGGAAAGGTCTTCGGGGATCACTCTTCTCACGCGTCCTTCCGCCATGGTGTTTACTGCCGCTCTGTTCTCCTGGTCAGGAACCCCGGAATGCTGGACGAAGGAACGGAACGAAACGCGGAGTATAAAACGAAGTTATGACAAACTTTTTTGGGGTGGATCTTTTTTAATCACTGTGAGGCTGTCTTCACCTTGCAACTGCATGATGTAGAATAGAAAATGGAAAGTCTGCCCATAGTAGTGCTATTTTATATCAGTATGCAGTTGTAAGTATATCTATTTAATTTCTGTGGATAATAGA
>NW_028234403.1:38612433-38624933 GCF_977035675.1 Penaeus japonicus
TCATCTTCCCCTTCTCATCACCATACCAACAGAAGTGCCATTAATTCACAGACATCATCAGTGTACAGTATTGATTCTATACTGAACAATGAATCTGCCAATAGAAAAAGTGATTCCTTCCTTAGAACTTTATTAAAACCAGAAACCAGTGTTCCCCAGTCTAAGCCCAGTGTTGTAAAGGAGCATGCTAATGATATGTTGGCTAACACAGTGAAAGTGGAAAGACAAGAGCGGACAGATAGAGGATCTGCAGATAGGTTGGACCTACTCACTTCTGGCTCAAGGGACCGAAAAGATCCAGTCTCAGACCTCAGCAGAATGTCATCTGAGCGGTATGATCTGGGAAGATATGGGTCAGTGGGTAGTCTGGCAAATCTGTATGGATTTAGTCCCTATTTGGACCATCGCTATATGATGTTACAAACGTTAGCACCAGGACTTCAATCACTGGCACCAGGCCTAGTCCCAGCTATGTCTCCCCAGCAGCCTGAAATGGCTCAGGCTGTTGCTGTTGCAGCAGCAGCAGCAGCAGCCGCTGCAGGATTAAGCACATATCCTCTGAGTCATCTGCACCCATCGTTGGCTGGTGCACAATATCAACCACTGCTTGCAGGAGGATTGTCACCTGGGCACACTCCAGCCACATCAATAGCCTCCCAAATATCACGGCACCAGGCTCAATCGTCACGATCCTCTCCACATCCTCTGACGCATAGTCCAAGTCCAAAGCCTCCACAAGCTCCCAGCACGCCTGCTTCCCCACATCTAAGCCGTGGGGCTAGTCCGCGGGGAGCTTCTTCACCATGGCACCAACCACCACCTGCACATCCTCATTCTCCACAGAAGCCTATTTTATCACCACAGCCATCACCACCACCACAAGGTTAGTTAATCAGTGATTATGTTGATAGCTATTTCATTAATGGTCATAAGAAGAAAAAAAATATAACAATAATGAAACAGGCCTCTGATTGGTTTAATTAAGGAGAGGAAAAGAAGGGATAACAGTAAGGAATTTATTTTCAAGGATGTTTTGTTTGGTAGATGCTATGCAGTACTCATATTTGGGTAGATCATGTAAGTAATGCAAAATAGGAGCAAATAATTTATTTTTCAAGTAAAGATAAGGGAGGGATGAAACCTGGCTATGCCTATACCTTCTTGTCAACTGACACACTTGTAAGATTTGAGAGCCTGCTATGGCAGAAATTAGCATAATTTAATTAACAGTTATAGGAGTAGGTGAGTTAAGGACACTGCACAATATCACAGAAAAGATAGAGAAAAGAAAGATTGAGAATGGCAGTGAGAGTGAGAACAGTAGTGGAATATATGCTCGAGCACACATGTGCATGCATGCACTTACAAATCACTCATACACAGTCACCATATGCTTGATTTGCCAAGAAACCACACCCCTTTTCTATTACCAAGAAGCTAATTGTTTATATATGTAATGTTCATCTTGCTGTTCATTTATTCACAGCAAGAAGGCACAGACAAGCACTAGCAGATGGAAAATAGTGCATTTTTGTGTCCACAGATTAAGCATTTTATGAGTAAACAGAGTAAACTTTTTCTTCGTTAATTGTTATATGTGTCATCAATCAGTAGAGGTATGCACTTGCTCAATGCTAGTGTGGACATGTCTGTAAGTTTATTTGTTGTAAAGCTTCAGCCTGCTCATGCTAGCTCATTGCCCTGTAGGGAATGAGCTGGAAGTTTATAATTAGACATCTTCTCATATGTGATAATTGTAAAGATTAAGAAAATTTTGATTAAAAGGATATTCAAATGTGCTGAAAAATGTTACACACATATCACAATCATGTTGAATGAAGCCTATTTATTATTTCTGTTTTCTAGAATATATTTGTTCAGAAACAAATAAGACAAAATTTAGACTACAGTATGCAGTTAGTTATGGTGCATACAAGCTAAATTTATCCAATGTTATACAATTAATATAATTCTATAGAGAGACTATATACAGAAATAGAACAGCCACTCAATGGGAAATATTATCAGTCATCTCAACAGGTCATCAGCCTGCAGTTTTCATATAGTACTAACAAAATCATATACTGCTTACAAACATTGAATACTTGAAATTTAGAAAAATGCATATAGCATAATGTCATCAGCTGTTGATGACTTTGTCAGTATGTCTGTTCCTTTGAGTTTATTACCTCCCCTCTGCACATAGTCTTTTTTATTTAGCATATTGCGGTTGGGATGTAGGCTTGTGTCTGTGACAGCATTTGGCTGTATGTCAGAGTTAGGGATGTCTTATTCCTGAATGGTGACATGGTCAGGAATGTGATGGGGTTGTGGTGTGTCTGCTGACAATGCATTTGTGTGTATAGGATGGCTTTGCTGTATTGCCAGCAGGAGTGAAATTAGGCAAATATACGCCCTGTCATGAGTGGTTGAAGATTAAAGAGATCAGTGCTGTTTAAAGTTATTAATAATCCATTCTAGAAAGATTGTTTTACCCACTAGTTTTCTGCAGAAATTTTGAATTTAGTATTTGTGCTGAAGATAATGTGACATGTCAGTCATAAGAGAAAAAAAGAAAAAAATGTCATGTAAATTGCTTTGCTCCTTGCCTATATTAACCGCATACGGGTGGTACACTACGGTACCGCTCATTCAAGGGCCTGGTTGCTGGGTGGCACCATATGGTGCCAGTCATTTAATTGATTTAGGCCTAAGAGTTCGAGAGCCCCGTCATTGTAACATGCAAGGCTGGAATGCCTCCGTCGTGAGTGGGTTAACTCAGTAATGCTGGGGTAGTTTTGGCTCTGCCTTTTCTCAATGCTGGGAATTTCAGTACATGTGGGCCTAACACCCTCGGGCTATTCACTCGCTCTGGCCACGGCTGACTGATCTGTGCATGATCACCTGGCTTGCTGGCCATATAAAAAGCTATGACGTGATATCACAACCGTGGTGGCAAGTGCTGCGACCACATGATGTGGTATCACACCATCTGTCTTTTAGGGGTTAAGCATAACATACATGATAGTGACAGTGTGATCTTTAGACACAGTGCTATTCTGGAAGAATATGAAATCTTAACATATCATGGTTAATGGTAAAAGTGAAAGAGTGTCCCAGTCTGGATGTGGGAGAGGGCAGTAGAACTAAACTTAACCCACTCACGCCGGATGACGTGCTGACACGTTTCGTGGTTTTCGCGTCAGACGCCGTCGACGAGATATCTGGCCAAGGCCGGCGCTCGGAGTGAGCGAGCGGGCAGCCCAGGCTCGCGGTCCGTGCGCCCGAGAATCTCGAAGTGTTCGGATGATGCGTTTGAAAACCTCGGTATAGCAACCGTGCAAAGCCGGAATGGCCCCGGCGTGAATGGGTTAAGGATTCATGCCACAATTTGCATATTTGTACAGCACCATATCAAACTTTACTTGAGTATCTGTAGACTCCTAGTTCTAATCTGGAAAAATCCTATGGAATTAGGTGGTCTAACTACATGAAAGATTCGTCAGTTTCAGTTCTTCATTATTTCTTGGTACATATAAACCAAGTTTGAAGAACTCGTATGAGATCAACTTCTTCCAATATTAACCAATTCATGCTAGGGCTGTTCCGGCTTTGCACGGTCGCAATACTGGGGTTCTCGAACGCATAAGCCTAACGTCTCGAGATCCTCGGACGCACAAGCAGCGAGCCTGGGCTGTCCGCTTGCTCTACCCAAGCGCGTGGCTTCCCCTCATAGCTCGTCCCAGGCGTCTGACGCGAAAACCACAATACGTGCTATCACGTCAACCGGCTCCAATGGGTTAACATAAAGTACTTCCAGGATCGTTTTTGAAAAAACAAATATTTTGCACACTGAAAAGGTTAAGATTGGTTGTCATATCTTTGATGCTGAGAGTTAGAGATAGTGAGAAGTGTAGGTAGTAAGGGAGAGTGAAAGTAACAGCAAAGGAGATTTAAAGTGACAGTTGAAAAGAGTGAGAAAAAGAGTATGCCCATTAATCAGAGAGGGATAGAGAGTGGCAGTGAGAGTGGACATGAGTGAGAAATGAAGTATGTGAAAGGATTTATATAATTTTTTATTCTAGAATACTTATTTACTAACAAAAATATAACATTCATTTTAATATGCATCTTAGAACTTGAAAATATCCCTTTTAAGGAAAAAGAGCATTTTTGGAGTGTTGATTTAGCTGAGGAACATTTTCCTCTTCTAAAATTTTAAAATTATATAACAAGCCTCTGCTGAGTCTGGATATGAGATATAGTTTTGTGTACAATGAATAGATAGATGTATTGTTGCCTGAAAAGGTGGTAAACCTTGGAATTAGTAGAGAAGTTATAGATGCATTTGTAGTGCAGTATTTGTGAGTTCGGTGTTAAAGGAAATTTAGAAAATGTGTAAATAAGGTGTAAAAAGTGTAAGAAGTTAAGGTAAAGAAACAATATAGAAATACATTGCCATCAATATATGTGTGTGTGTGTGCGTGTGCGTGTGCGTGTGCGTGTGCGTGTGCGTGTGCGAGCATATTGTGTACATTTATGTCTTTAGAAATAACAACTGGCCTGCCCTTAAGATATTTTGTTTACCTTCCAGATGCACCACTCAACCTCTCCAAACCAAGAAATCACCTAGGGAAGTAGAAGAGGAGCACAGAATACCTAATATTGACAAAACAGCAGTGGACGTTTGGCTGTATTAGGAAAGTTAGGAAAGAATTGTTTCAAACTTTACTAAAATAGGGAAAGGAGCTATTTTTATTCTTTAAAAGTACATTTGAGTAGTCACATGCTGTATTAGGTACAAACAGACTAAGTATATCTTGACGTAGCCTGAATGTTTTTAATTTAATTTTGTATTGATGGATACTTACACACATTGCTATGTGTAGATGCATTTATTACACAGAGCAAATTACCAAGTTTAAAGCTTGCTTAGAAAATGGATTTCCCCATTTTCTTCTCTACTAGTACAATTTTTATGTATAAAAACAACCATTTGAGGTTTAACATTGTATAAACAGATGCCTCCTATAATCATGTAAATTGTAATTATAATGTTATGAATTATCAGAAGCATAGTAGCTTTCTGTCAAAAATTTAAAGTGTATTGCAGAAATAAAATAAAGTTCAGTATTAGCTGCTGTATATTTTCAGCACTAGAGTTACCAGTCAGGTTGCATGATGATGTTGAAACTGCAGGGAGTCAAAGTACCGGTAGTGCTTAAAGCAGACAAATGCACTCCTGGATAAATGTGTGTATGCTTGTTAACTAGCTGCACACATTTAAGTTGCATCTGCTTGTGCAGATTTCAGTTAGCTTGTGCATGTAGAGGTGGTGATGCTCAGTCAGGACGATGAAGGTCGTGTTTGTGTACGGTGTGTGATCATGTAATCTCATTATTGTAACATATTAATTATATCCTTATTATGAAAATGGTGTGATGAGTCGTGATGATTGATCTCAAAAGAAGAATGTTTCAGGAAGTTGGTCACTCTTGTATATTATATCCTGTATTCATTACCAAAATCTGATAGTTGCTTTCACCAGCCAGGCATCTAGAGGGTTTTTGACCCTGTGAAGGCTCTCTGGTGTAATGTTCTACCTCTGAATATTCTGTCCATGTAAGGAACAAATTTTAAGAAGCTTTTACATCATGTAGGTAATTATTTTCACAACCAAGATAATGCTAGAATTAAAATGCAGTTAATTTAAGGGGATTCTTGATCACTTCATCTTTGGTCTAGACCCTCTGTCTGCATTGCTTCAGACCTGTTAAGTGTATTTTCAAAATGTTAACAATTTTGTCCAACAAAGTCTTATGTGGCCTTATGATTGAAAATTCATTTTGTGTGCCTTTCTTGGCATTATTCAAATGCTGCCAGAACATACAAATTATGTCAGACTTTCCTAAATGTGTCTTTGTATGCAAACAAAAACAGTATTCTATTTTACTATAAACTTATATAGAAGTTTAAAGATAATTTATCTTCTAGTGTATGTGTAACATTCACTACTCTATCTCAAATTCTTTCTTTACAATTACAAATATGATGCCAGCTGGTAATGCGTTGGTTGTCATTGGCATGAGAAGTTAAAATTATTTGAAATGGGCTTCTCTAATTTGCATAAAACTACTTAGCTTGAATAACTGTTCTGCAATCATGTGAAAGTTACTCAAGTATAAATCAAAAACATTTTATTAGGATCTTTTTCAGTATAAAATATCAATTGCTACCAGTGTGAGAAAAAATCTGCTTCACCAAGGGATTTGATGTTATGGGTAAATGAATATATGTGCATTTGGTTTTGTGCAATTCGAAAAATAATTAGTTAGATATTATCAGGAGTATTTTGGAATGTACTTCACATTGCTGTCCTTTTTTTATTGCATAATGTTTCCAGTAACAACATTGCTAAAATGAATCAACCATTCTGCTAAGTAGAAATGCATTTTTCACAGTGAAAGTCTTGGATCAGAATTTGGTTTTCAGAAGAAATAAAGAGGGCAGCTGTAATAGTTAGGGCATTTATCAAACAATAGTTAATATGTCAGTATGGGTATAGGCTAAGTGCTGGTAAATAGTAAACCTTGAGCTTAACAGGAAACAATGAAGTGTAACCATAGATTGTCACAAAGTAGTTTATCATACAAGAAATAGGACCACTGCTTGAGGATGGAGGGAAAGAATGGGCAAATGATTCCCAATAGAAGACTTATCATAGGTGATAGTAGACTTGTAGTTTTTTAACACTGATAGCAGTCAGGTTAAAAGAAAATTAATGTGCAAGTTACTTTGTATCTGATCAATGCCTTTGAAAAGACCTTTATTATAACTCATTTTACAGATCAAATTATACTCTAATCATAAATGAAGCCTCTGAGGTATGATATTTTGTGCCATTAATAAGGAAGCAAGCCATAAGAAGCCATTTGTGCTTCAGATTTTATAATATCTTCTCTCATGTGTAGACTAGTGGAGAACAAACCTCTTATAAGAAATAACCTAAATAATGGTCTGCAGCATGAGGGCAGTCCTTGAGGTACAAAATGTGGGGAATAAGCTCTTTACGAGTTGATGCTTTGCTTCAGAAAGGCTAAATTTGTGATACTTAACTATAGCATTTGTCAGCATTAACTTATTTAATTTAGATACCACTGCCACAAACATCTGTGCATTTACACAAGAATCTTATGCTTATTTTTTTGTAACATATGTGTATAACTGTATAAATGCTGTGAAAGGATGTGTAAGGATAAAAGGTTTTGTAGCGCTGAACCTTGGTAATTCAACATTGTAAAAATGTTTATATGTTTTATATTGTGCCAAAATGCATTTTCTCTAATATGTTGTTTAATTATCCCATTATCACTAATATGTACCAGAGGTATGAATATAGATTGTGTACAAAAGGGTAGGGTCAAGAAGTCAAAAGGTCAGAAGACACATAAATCTGTAACCTGTTGCTTCTTATCATTAAATTGTCTATTATGGATCCTCTTTCTATTATTAGAATTTCTTTTGTCTCAGTGTCTACCAAGAGACATTACTTGAGGAAAACCAAAGTAATCAAAGAAAGTTCCAAGTTTGAGTGAATGTAATTGAAATTTTGTGAGCAGTTTTTGTGAATTCCTGATCTTTAATGTAAACTTTCTGGTTGCCATTAATGACTGTTATACAAAGTCCAGAAAATATTCTATTTAAGAGAAAGATCAAAGCTTAGTTTGTTGTTGAGCTTCCCTCTTATTTTTACCACTTTCTATCAACCAACTGCATAATTTGCTACATAATTCTCCAATCAAGAAGATTGTATATCTAATTAACTCCTGTAGGATGCTTCACCCTCTACACAGAAAAATATATAGTATTTTGGCTCCAAATGGTCAAAACATCGGGATATTTCAAATATGCAAGCCCAATGCCACAGGCTACTTACCTGCTCTGACCACAGCCAAAGTCCTATGCAATCAATCAACCAGTGTGCTGGCCAGGAGGATAGCCATCAAAATATCTTGTCCTCTGTGGCTGGTCCTGCCACTACTCAACATGATATCTTGTCTCCTGGTCTTAATAGGTTAACCCTCTCTGGACGGGTGGTACAGTACTGTACCGCTCATTCAAAAGCCAAGTGGCCGGGCGGCACAGTATTGTGCCAGCCATTCAATTGATTTAGGCCTAATAATTCGAACGCCCCGGCATTATGACATTCAAGGCTAGAATGCCCCCGTCGTGGATGGGTTAAGCAATGTCTGTCACTATCATGAGGAATACTCTTGGCAGTTAATCCTTATGAAGGTCTTTGTCAGTAAGAAGCCAGTAATGACATTTTGAGTGCTATAATGAGGTTTTGATTGGTTACATTTGCTTATCAGAGTCCTATGAAAGGAAATTTAACTCATGAATTTAGTGTTGGTGGTAGAGACCTGTATAATGATTGTTGGTGGTAGAGACCTGTATAATGATTGTTGGAGCTTGTGAAGGTACTAGAAAATGCAACCTATTATCAATGCAAAGACTTCTTTGGGTTGATAGCTTATGACTTCATATGTTACCACTGGCTGAGATAGAAATGTTGCTTAAGACTAGAGAATTTTCTTTTGTATATGAAGAACACATAACTGCATTATAAAGGCAATAACAAAGGCAGAGAAACTGAGAACATAGCTATGAAAACTTTGATAATATTTGTAGGCACTGTTACCTGCAAAAATCCACAAGGTCCCATGTATCAATGAATAAATTTGGGTAAAAAAGCTCCTAAAATGATGCCTAAAATCATATTGATCATTTAGTGTAGATCAGTCTGAATTAGTTTACATCAATCATTTCAAGAAAACTGACACCTTGACAAAAGTGTAAGCAAATGCAAAAATGTAAACTCGAAGGAAATTACTTCCTGATTTGAAGTCCTTTCACTTTAGACAAACTCTAGTTAGGATCTTTTCTTTATGATTTAAAAAATTGAATTCTCTGCTCAAATTGCTAATGAAAAGAAAGCTCTGGTGACAAGCTTTACTCTATTATTATGCAAAATGATCTGCACAGAAAACAATGTGGAGGCTTGCCATTGATATTAAAAATAATGCAAAGAATGCTAAATCAATCAATTTTGTCTCGTATCTGAAAAAAACTTCAAGCACATTAAATGTTACTGTGGAGTACAATAACAAGGCAGCTGAAAATATCCAATTTATTTAAATACAAATAGTAAACCATAACCTTAACAACATAAGTCTTTGGACTATTGCTCTGATATTATCATATCTCATATAGTTGGATTTGTCAGCTGGTTTCTCATAAACAAAAGCAACTGCCCAAGACCATTTTTACCAGCTGAGCCACCAAGGTATGTTAACTCTAGACTAATAAGCCCTCCTGCTTGCTTCAAATGGATGTTGAACCTCAGAATGCACTCTAGTCCACCTGCCTGAGGCACATGTGGTTCTTCCTTTTCTTTGTGTAGTTTTTCACTGATTTGCCTGAGGAAATCTGAACTAGAACATATTTCCTTGTCTGGGCTGTTACCAATGCCTGAATCATTTGGTGATGATATTTGATATGGTGTGGGTTTCTCTTCTGATCCATTTGCTGACTGATTTAGTTCTTCTGAGGATATCTTTGGTTTCTTCCTCTCATGACTGCTCTCTTCCTGGTCTTCTCCTTCACACTCATCTTTACTCCGCTTTTGTGGTTGTTGCTTTTCAACGGGTTCTTCAATTGAATGTGCTTCATTCTGATTCACTGCTGGTAGAAAAAATACAAAAAAATAATCATATTTTCATCTGTAAAATAATTAATATACATAGATGATTACAATGTATGTCTGTCCGTCTCTCTCTCCTTCTCTCTCACAAACACACACAAATCAAACAAACAGACAGACAGACAGACAGACACACACATCAAACCCACCTACCCACAGACAGACACATCAAACAAACAAAGGCACACACCACTCACACACGAGACAAACACACACACATCAAACAGACAAAACACACACACACACACACGCACGCACATCAAACTCACGCACACACCAACCACATTCACATCAGGCAGACAGATACATACGCACATCACACCCACCCACAAACAGACACACATGCATGCGTGCGTACACACTAGACACAGATACACACACACACACACACACACCAGACACAGAACCAGACACACACACACACTAAAATATTCTCTGACACCAATAGCAATTTTAGCTATTGCATATAGTACTTGATCCATCAAATACTTTCAAGTGTAATTGTTTTTAGGTGCTCCTATTTCCCCCAGAGTTTGTTTTGTATGACTGTACTTGTTTACAGACCCTATGGAAAAGGAGCATTTCCAATAGTAACATCTCTCCTGACATTAATAGTTGCAACATGCATTTAAGAGCCATAATGCTGAAATGATTCATACACACTGAGGTCTATTCTGAAAGATAGTATATTAAAGCAAAGAAAAAGAAAGAGAAAGAGAGAGAGAGAGAGAGAGAGAGAAGTTCAGTTCAGACAGATTTGCGAAGACGTCGCTTCGCCCGGGCTATATGCACAAGGCGGCCCAGCCACTGCCAGCTATGAGTACTGACTCATCTTATCTAAAGAGAGAGAAAAAAAAACTTACTGTTATACTCCATAATGTCAGGATGCTCCTCATCACTTTCTACTAATTTACTTTTACACAAGGTCTCTCCACCCACAATTTCCATATCATCTGACTCTTTTGTCCTGTGCATTTTCTCTGAAAGTAATCATATATTATAAAACATGATTGCATATTTTACACACACACTATACTACTGTATATTTTTCAACATCTGCGAATATGATTATGAATTATTAATATTAGGGTATTTTTTTTTATGGCTGTGAGCTAAAGCTCTGGAGATCATCCAGTCTTAATTGAAAATATCTGGAGAAATCCAAGAACATTGGCTTATCTATTTTCTATATACTTCATAAATAAAGTTAGATTATCAACATTGACAAAATATTTCCATGACACCACACTTACAAATATTAGAAAATATATAAATACTAGTATATAGATTCAGTCAGTTAATCAGTCTCTCTCTGTCTCTGTCTCTCTCTCTCTCATGTAGTCTATACTAACTATTGTGTATATGTATGAGAGAAAAGAAAGATCAACTTGTTTACCTTTATTTCTTCGATCAATTTCTCGTTTCTTCCTTCTCTGATGTAACCATGTTGGCTTATATGCTTTGACATGAGCACCAACAAAGTATTTTGTATTCTTGAAGACACGTACCTTAACCTGGAAATATACCTTCATGAAATTGAGACTAAAAAATAATGGATATCTCATCAGCAATAACCATAATTTTTCATTTCACACAAATATAAAACGTACCGATATTTACCTTTAGATAGTGCAACCACTTGGCAACCATTCGCCATGCTGCTGGAACAGTATATGCAGTCAATAGGCTGCGAGGCAGTAACATTACCATTGGCTTGCTATTTGCCATCTGTTTTTTACTCATCACTTGATTCAAGTGCAACTTTGGGTCAAAAGTCCATGCTAGTCCCCATCTGTAGTGGATATTAAAAAGTTAATGTTGGATAAACCTCAAATTATCTTTCTGATTATCTACATCAATTATTTCATATACTGTAGATATAAAAATAACACCTTATATTACACTTCATAGTTTATCTAGCTTCTATAAAATGCTAACATTCATTACATTTCATATTTTAACTAGCTTCTATATAATATATAGTCTTTATTCATACCATTTTTGAATCTCCATGTACCGATCAACTTTTATTTCTTCTTATTTATTAATTACATACCTCATGGTTCTTCCTTGACAGAATTCTGTAAGTGATGAATGTGCAGGACTAACAGTTGCTAGAACTTGTTTTATCTTTTTAATGTCTGCTTTGGTTCCAATTAGTGTTGTAAATATCCTAAAAAGAAGAGAACACAAAATTTAGACAAGTAAGCATATAACAAAGTTGCTTGCACAATTCCCTAAATAAAGTCTTACATTAAAGACTATCTGTACGTAATCAAAACTTAACATCCATAAAATAATAATTCTATTAATTACAAAATGAATTCCAAAATCTGTTACAGACATCTAAGTTATGCAGCAGAGCTTAACCCCTTCACTACTGGCAGTAGAAAACGCCCTCCACTCCGCATCCGAGCTTCCAGCAAGCGCCAAATTTTAAACGTCGCTATTGAATATGACAAGTTTTAAGCCAAAACCTCTACACATTTTAACCCATTCACGCCGAGGCCATTACAGCCTTGCATGGTTGCAATGCCGGGGCTCTCGAACGCTTAGGCCTAAATCAATTAAATGACTGGCACCATATGGTGCCACCCGGCAAACGGGCCCTTGAATGAGCGGTATCGTAGTGTACCACCCGTCCAGAGAGGGTTAAGCCAAAACCTCAACATAATCATCATGTGTTATATATCAAAATATGCATAGTTAACTTCTTCCCCCATGTGCATGTGACAAG
>NW_028234403.1:38629933-38647433 GCF_977035675.1 Penaeus japonicus
ATGTGTCCTGAACTCTGGATACTGCGTTGCAAGCTTCTTGAAACTTGGTGGGGTGCGATAAGGGTTACGGGGATGCATAAACTGATTCAGTTTTGGGGGACCTCCTTTTCCTTCTGGAGTGGTTGAAAAAATAATGAGGTTACTATTATCAAGAAATATAGATTAATGTTGCATAAATGTTAGTTCTATAAACTGCTTATGCTTTAGACAATTCAGGTATTCCTTAACTCCTAAATAATAGATTCTGTGCAACTTTTCTCCATGTGGCCAGGGCATGTCTGTGGATGTGCAGCTGACAGACTCATGGCACATCTGCAGACATTTTGATATTTGACACGCATGACAGAACTAAAGGCAAGCCTAACTGAAGATGGTAGTAGGTGATGGGTGCTCATGGAGTTGGCAACATGGGGGAAGCTGGCACAGACAGGGAAAACTAAGGTATGCATCTGCTGATCTGATGTCCATAGATGCAACAGCAGCAAACAAGCAACTAATATGATTTTCAATCATGTTTATCCAGATCCAAAAAACAACCTAAAATATAACCAAATCATGTATAACTTTCAATCAAAAGAGAAGCAATATGCAAATAATTCCACAAAAATAATACATAAGATTATAGCAATCCCACATTGAAATCCCATAGTGCCAGAGGCATAAGTGAATGCCGTGGCCTATGAACCTTTGGAGCTTCAGCAAAGGCCAACAATCTTTCAGGTCAGATAGAGGTCCATCCGATGATAATTTGCCATGGCATGCTAGAACCTGAACATACACTCTTGAAATACTGTAGTTGATGAAAAGTAGGTTCTGGGTTTATTTTAATATACCTTAAAATTAAAACAACTTAACCTAATTTGCAACAACCAAGTCATAGACGGAAATTCTCGACTCTTTCACAAATCGTGATAAAGAGTTGACATAATAACGAATGCAACACCTTCTATATATCAACTCCTTTATGATTCAATGAAAAAATTGAAATTTAACACTAGTATTTTGAGAAGACTTGAATAAGAGGTAAAATATTAAATATTATTGTTAATTAACTATGTCTGCGTACTTACTAGTTGCCATAGTGAAGCTTTACTGACTTTCTGCCTCTCGACGTTAATAAGATCAATGAATAACAGGCTAAAGAGGAAGGAGAGGATAATATGTGCAAATGTTTCAGAATATAAGTTCAGTCAGCATTTCCTTCGCGCCGAAACGTTCCCAAATCGTCGACGGATTTTTATATCAGGATCTGATATCGTTATTTCTATATACATTAATTTGATATTTCTGATAATATAAACACACTTTAATACATAAATACTTTCTTAATAAGATGATAATGTATTTTTAGTATTCTGGATCCATTATATAATAATACATGTATCTTGACATGATTTCAAATCCACTGCAGAACCTGTATTTAATTTACACGTTCTTGCATCAACCTCGAGGCCGCCGGTAGCCTATGACGTCATAGCCTTGTGGGGGGGGGGGGCTTCATATTTCGTTTGGTCACTTTAAACTGACAATTGATATGAAGTTCTCATTAAATGAATCTTTTCGTCGTATGTTCTTTTCCCATGAAAACCTTGGCACCCTGGCATTAGAAATCAACAAATGCTGTTGTTTGCAAAATTCTTGCCAAGTTCAATGCTGAATAAATTTGTAGTATAGAATTTTCGTAATGTAAATAATCATTAATATACAAAATCAGCAACTACATTTTTGAGGCACCAGCATCATTGCAGTCCCACAATAAAATGTTTTTATTCTGTATGTTCACAATACTTAATTTGTAGTAATGAAGTTAATTCAAGATATTTCTAGAAATTGAAGTGTGATTGAATTTTCCTTGCCATCCAGATCACATTAAAAACAAAATCTTTATAATGGACCATTTTTGGAGAAACAGGAACTTTTCATTATGGCAATGAAATATAATTAATGATAGGGTAAACAAGTGAACATAAAACATTTGAAAATGAAATGAAACTTTAAAAATTAGTTATGTTATCATCAATCATCTTATCTTTTGACCCAGTGACTACAGATGTCAACAGATGACAAGGATGGGTCAGAATTCCAGAGGGCACTTGCAATTGCGTGATAATGGAGGCAGAAAATAATCTAATTTGTATCTCTAACAGGCAAGTTTCATTGGGTTAAACAATATAGATATGAATAACTATTGCAATTAAAGCAAAGATGCATAATTTTCATGGTAAAATGAAATAGATGGATACATTCTATATTTATTTGCAACTTTATACATAACATACAATACTTCATAGTATGAATATCTCTTCTTATATTTGACTTCAAATTGATGTTTCATCACTTTTACCAGTGATTTAATCAGTAAACCTTGAGCCTTCTTACATTCATTTCTGACTTGCTTGAATACTAATGTGATATTTGCACATCTATTAGGAATTGCATTCAGTTCCTTTCTGTGTTTTACAAAAATGTAAAAAGATATTAATAAGGAACCAATTGTGCATATTTAAATTTATTAATGAAACATACATACCCCTGGTCACTTTTGTTTTCTTAACACTATTTTAACAAAGTATGAACTACATAAACACTACTATTCAATCATAAACCATATTCATATTCAACCATAAAAAAATTACTAAACAAAAGTAATGGTTAATCTAAACTTCCTCTGATGCAATTCTTCAGTTTCTATCCAATTGGCTCAACTACTGATGTTCTGTAGATGCCAAGCAGTTTCATAGTTTCATGATGTCTACCTCTTTTTCCAGGTGAATTTGGCTCTTGCACCTTTCTGTCCTGGCTTCTTTCGTTCTCTCCTTCTTGGGTCGCATGTGAGGAGACCAGCTGTACCAGAGATATGTAAACATTAAAATACAAAACATTGCTTGCATTTTCTAATACCATGATGATGAAATATTTCCACTAGGGTAAATTCTTTTTTCTAATATGTACAATGACAATGGCTAGCATTCATTCAAACAGACAATATACATAGACATATGCAGTCTATGGCCACAAATTCATAATTTTTGTGCTAAGATATATTATACTTTACTTCTTCAGATCCTATAATCTGTGTTATTCTATTCTACACAACTGACTTGCATTTATTCACTCATATTCCTCATCATAACTGGTAAAAAGACCATGTTTTAGAAACTCAAATTTCTTGTCATAACTGATAAAAAGTCGATGTTCTGCAAACTCACCTAGTCTCATTTTCTCAACCATCTCTTTATCAACAAATGACCGAAGTGCTAAAGCAATTCCATGTCTTATAGCTCCAGCCTGGCCAGTCTCTCCACCATGCTTCACTTCAGCAACGACATCTACAGTTCCCAACATTTCAGTAAATTGCAAGGGAAAAATCACCTGTAAAATTAGCAACAATATTATTAAATGGTAAAAATTTGTATTACTACAATTAAAGAGTGAAAGAAAAGGAGAACCATGGTTCTTTCTCAACTTATTTACTTGTACTTTTTATATCCCTTGAACAGTTATCAGCTGATAAATTATGAAAACTTTACTTAAGGAATTTGTTTGTGTAAAGGGAGGAGACTGTATGAGAACTCTCATTTTATCTTACTATCTTCATTCACATTTCACATAAAATGTGAATGAAGAGGTATGAGGGAATAGAGGTGTTTGTAAGGGAGGGTACATGCCATACATCATGAGAATTCTTATTTCATACTAACTAAGCTCATTCACTAAGCAAAAGAGGCACAAGGAGGCAAATGTATAATTGACTCAGACAGATAATGGGGTACAAGGGGATGGGGTAATGGGTGGTTTTGAGGGGTGTTGTAGCTGGAATAAACTTGCCAAACAGTACAAGAATTACTTACTCACACTCCCTAGCCCTACTGACAGTGCCCCCTCCCTCAAAAGAAAGAGGAGGGGGAAGAACAAAATGAGTATTTTCTACTACTTAATACTAACCTGTTCTTTTTCTTGAGGATTCTTAAAGAAGAGGATGTCTTGACCATTTATGGTGATTTTACCAGTGCCCCGGCCATACACAGTCACATTTGCTCTTGCTGTTTTCCTGCTTCCAGTAGCTTGCATGTATGGTACACCTTCTGTTGTAAACATCAACTGCAGAAAGCAAAAATTATTTAAATTTTCAATAATTCTCTTCACAAATTTAAAGTTCTATATACTATTCATTTTCAAATCATAAAATAGTTCAGGTACTGTGTAGAAATTGGAGAGCCACCACAAACCTTTGGAATCTCCTGCTGTGAAGATGAGGTTATACTTTTGCGAAACTTCATGATAAATTCTTCCACTCTGTATGAGTATGGATGATCAATCAGCCGGTTCATTGACTTAATGAAGAATTCATACTGCAGGTGAAAAAGAAGAATGAAACACTCATCCTATATATATTTATATGATCATGAATAATTTCATAATCGTTCTTCAAAAATTAAAACTACAAAACATTATTTATCATTACCATATATATTAGTTACAGTCCTTATGAAGTGTTACAGACTACAAACACTTTCAATAAAATTGATATATAGTACCAAAATAAAAGTCATACACTTGTTCTTTTTTCTTGCTCCCCCCCACTCTCTCTAAATATTGCTTTCTTTCTCTCTCTTACCCTATTTCTTTTTTTCTCTCCGTTTCCTTTTCTTTCTCTTTATCTTTTTTTCTCTTTCTCTTCCTCTCCCTCTCTCCCATTCTCTTTCTCTTTCTCTCTCTCTACTTACATGTTTGTCTTGAATACTCTCAACGATGATGGCCTCAAACTGCTCCTTGCTCACCCATTTGCTGCTTCCTAAGTTCCTGGACAAGAATGGGATATTTTAGGTTTCTGGTTAGCAGTCAATTCATAAAAATGGTCATATGTATATAAAATGTAACTTCAATTTTATGGTAACATTATATCATACAATTAATGTAGGAAAATGAAATGCTTAACTTCACTTACAGTGTCCTCTCTTTATCCTTGCTGACGCTGTACCTCATCATTCTATCAGCAAAGCGATCCAGATTTTGGACGTGTCTGGCTACATCCTACAGATACAATACAAAAATAGTAATAAATTTTAAAAAGCAATATCAAAGTAGATTTTTTCTTGATATAATTAGATCAAGATAACACTAGCTGGAGAACTGTTATCTAACTCAGTATTTTTGACATGACAAACAAAAATTTGAAACTGATGAGAATTCTATAAGATAATGATATGAAGGAAATAAAATATGAAAAGTTGACAAACAAACTGCTCCCTTACGTGCAAAACTTGATAAAAAGCAGGTCGTCCTGTGTAGAAGAGTGTGTGGAAAGGACGACCTGACTCGTCAAATTCTGCTGCTTTCCTTTTTGGAAAGACTTCTGTTGGGTGTTTCATCAGTGGCCTTGCTTTAGGTTCAAACAATCCCGATGGCAACAAATATGCAATAGCATTCTGAAATATTTAAGATTTGTCCACTATACTAAATATATGTTCATGAATCATAAGTACAGTAAAATTTTAATATGGATGTCTTTAATGTAACACTGAATATATAACTGTCATGAACTTTAGAGTGAGAGAAAAAAATCCAAGTAAAATACACTGTACTCAGAAATTATTCATTATATGGAAAAAGAAGAAAAAAATGAGATGATTCTAAAAGAGAAGTTTAAAGGCTAAAAACCATTTATTTTCAAACAATCATGGTTCACATAGCACAAGAAGAGGAGGAAAAAGTAGGAAGAAGTAGGGAGAGGTAGGAAGAAGAACAAGAAGATGAAAAAGAAGAGGGTGAGAAATACAGAAGAAAAATATTCACTCAGAGCAAACTGTCATGTTATATCTTTATAAAACTTTTGGGAAAATAAAAGATAATGAATAATATTTACTAAATCCTATTGCCATAACTTTCAAAATTCTATTGAAGGGAAGAAATACTCACATCAACATCCTCTTGTGTGAATGTTTCAGGATCTTCCCCCATCATGTTGGCCAAATGTCGCCTTCCAATCTCATATTCACTAATCTGCTCGAACATGAATGCATCTGTATGGAAGAATGAATACAAAATTAAAAGCCTTATTCAAATATAGAGAAAAATACATGCAATCAAATATATATGCAGAATTCCACCCATACATTCTAATTTTCAACATACCATGGGTTTTGGCTCTTTCAATATAAGCCTTCATGGCCTTGCTTAGTTTAGCTGTTGATTTTCCTGCATCCAGTTGTCCTGTTGCTACTGCTGTTTCACTTGACTGAGATCTAGAAGTCTCTGCAATGTTGCTGTTCCAACATTTTCCCTATGATATAAATATATTAACATTATCACAAACCTCAACAATATTCTTGCAATTATCTTAAATGTATGTTTCATGGGAAACAATATTTTAGTGTTTTTACACATATAAAAATAGTATTCATTCAAAGGGTTCCCTATAGAACAATGTATCCATTAATTAAAAACTTTTGATGTGCACTCAGAGGTAGCATTAATCCCATATTTTTCATGGTTAAAGATTTAGCCCATGCTTATAGACCTCACGATTTTTTTGCAAGTAACTCTTACATAAATCCTTTAACAAAATGTTATAAAATACTCCTTTAAATCAACAATGATATGGGTAACAAGAGATAGTATAAAGAGAAAAGAATATCTTGATGAGAAGACTACTTATTCCAGTGTTGGATAGTGCTGGCCTGACAAGGGAACAAAATGTCTAATGCTACCTCACAATGGAATAGAATGTATCACAGAAACTGCTATCTTTTATATATCTTTTCAGCCAGAAAAGAAATATAGAGAATGGCATAGGGAAGTCATATAGAGTCAAATGACTCTAAACAGATATAGGTGTTGTCCTACAATGTCTCATAAACTTTTCAGTAGACATCTTAAGTAATGAAAGGCAGTAGCAGTTCATCTGATAAATTCAATGGAAAAATATCTCACCTCTGCATTTTATATGAAATAAAAATGAGCAGATAAAAAATTTCCTATCATTTTAAAATTACACAATAACATTTTTTTCAAGGGTTAACATACTGATAGGTATACTGCATCACAGTGGTTAATTAAATGAGAAAGAGTACTGTTAAGGTTGCAGATATAAAATATCTATACTATATAGTATTAATTCATAAATATCAAGGAGTATATCTATACAAATCACCTGTGCATCCAACCTGCATACTAACTAGTGTGGAATTCTTGGAACTGTAGCAAAATCCAACAAATCCCTTAATATACTGGTAGGATAAGGACTGCAATTTATAATCAAATTAACAAAAAGTCTAAGCTCCATCATTTCAGAATTAATGTAATGGCCACAGCAATCACTTGACATGGAGCCACTTTTGGGTTGGTGTAATAAGCATTCCATAAAAGATTAAGGCAAGTTTTATGCAGATTTAGAAAGATGAAAACCATTTACAATTACAAGAAAAGAAATCCACTTTAAAAAGCCCTTTGCCCATCTTGTAACTGTTCAACGTGATTCGATGTTCAATTCTTCTGCATAGTATTTAAATGCTTTATTAAAATTACAATGTTGTAGGAATATTAAACGAATAGTAACTTTGATTGTGGTTAGTACTGAAAGTGGAGTACCCTATCTTACAAAACACATCATTCTAATACTTATGAAAATGGTAAACAGTTGATATACCGGTAAATCTATCTATAATTACCTGAATCCCTGGTAGCAATGCCAATGGTGTTTTAGATGGTCCTTGTAATAATACTCCTGGACACCGAAGTAGGTGTCTGAACATCACAGAAGACATATTGTATTTATCAATCTATAAGAACACGGCAAAAGTTGCCTCGGCTCTCCCATGTACATCGCCTGAGACAGACGATGTTGTGTGTTCTTGTGCCGGTTAATATCTACTGGCATAATACTTGCATATTTTGATATTAGGATATCTACTATGTCTCATTTATTGTAAAAAATATTATTTAAGTGAGAAAAATGGTAAAACAGTTATTGTTTTAAAATTTGTAGCCGGGTCTCAACGCTTCCAACCAAAACAAACTCACTCGCTCGCCGCTCGGGGACAAATTTCGGGCTGTTTCTCTTGAAGTTGGATTAGCGATTTTCTGGTAATTCGCTGTTATGAGTGGAGAGGAAAGCAAGCGCAAGCATGAGGAGGAAGAGGAAGAAGAAGAAGATGATGATGATGGATGGGTTGGACCTCGCCCAGAAGAGGCAGCAACGGAACCTAAAACCAAAAAGATCAAAGGTAGGAGCAAGGATAGAAATTTATCTGTACTTTAAAAATTCTTGAATGGGTCACAGTGTCAAGTTTTGGTATGTATAATGTGCTACTAACGAAGTGTTACGAAATATCCGAAAGGGTTGATGACTTGTTCTTTCTGGGGTCCATAAACTATTGTTATATGATTGTTTTGAGTGAGGTAGGAGTTGACAGAATGTTCGATTAGTTAGAACCTGTATGTCGGCACTTTAGTAAAAGCCAGTAAGTAATTCTCCAGAGTAGGATCACTTGAAGTGATGCGTATTCAAAAGCCAACAAAGCTTACCCACATATTTTGAGAAAATTGAACTGGTATTGGTTCCTCATTTTATGAGATCTCCAGGATTTTGGTATGGGAACCAGTCACTACGGCCCTCAACCACTACGGCCCCAGTCACTTCGGCCCTAGTCACTACGGCCCTAGTCACTACGGCCTCTCTCACCGTCAACCCTAGTCACTGCGGCCCCAGGCACTACAACACTTCATGACCAAGGAAAGGAATATAGAATCATAAATGTATATATTACCAAAAGTGTATAAATCATATGTTGTCTATGTATATTTCTAAAGAATTCAATAAGACACTTGTTTGTATATTTGTGTTGTTTGTCTCAGTCCAACTCTTTCATCCAGGCCTCACAGAGAGAATAATGTTTATTAGAGAATAATAGATGATATTATCACGATCACTAGCAATCATACACTTAGTTCCGAGCCAACGTTCCCGTCCTGTTCGCACGAAGCAGTTCGCAAAATCGTATTCTCGGAACGACTAAGAGAAAATGCTGCTTAATTGAGGAGTAACTAAAAAAAGATAGGTTTATAATATTCAAATTTGTTTTCCCTTTTCTAAGGTATTATGTGTGTTTATGCAAATAATAAATATCAAAAAACACATATTGAATTGAAAATTAATGTTTAAGGAAGATTTATACATATTCTAACGATTCTTAAAGTAAAATTTTGAGATATTTGTACGTTTTGGTGAACTGCGAACGGTAAATCCACGGGGTGTATTCATATGTTCGCATAGCAGACAACAATTGTATACGTTGGGAACGCTGTTCCGAGCCTCTATTTTTGGGTGACGGGTTAATATTCGTCTGCTTCGCTGGCACTCATTAAAATGAAGCTTCATAATACTTCAAAAGCAACCTTACAAGTCATGAAGATCCATTTCTGTTATCATTCTCCATCATTCCGAGGGAAAAACACAATTCCGTGTTATTACTATGGAATAGTAATAACACGACGAACTGACCTGACCTGGCCTCGATTTCCAGACGCCGTGTTCCTCTCGACCTGACCTCGATTTCCGGACCCTGATTGATCCAGACACCAAGGAAAGGAATATAGAATCATAAATGTATATATTACCAAAAGTGTATAAATCATATGTTGTCTATGTATATTTCTAAAGAATTCAATAAAACACTTGTTTGTATATTTGTGTTGTTTGTCTCAGTCCAACTCCTCCTGAATATTTCATCCAGGCCTCACGAGAGAGAGAGAGAAATTGACATGTGGTCTCTCTATCTCTCTAATAAACAGAGAGAGAGAGAGAGAGAGAATAATAGATGATATTCTCACGATTACTAGCAATCATACACTTAGTTCCGAGCCGCTATTTTTGGGTGACGGGTTAATATTCGTCTGCTTCGCTGGCACTCATTAAAATGAAGCTTCATAATACTTCAAAAGCAACCTTACAAGTCATGAAGATCCATTTCTGTTATCATTCTCCATCATTCCGAGGGAAAAACACAATTCCGTGTTATTACTATGGAATAGTAATAACACGACGAACTGACCTGACCTGGCCTCGATTTCCGGACCCTGATCCAGACGCCGTGTTCCTCTCGACCTGACCTCGATTTCCGGACCCTGATTGATCCAGACACCGTGTTACTCTTCGTTTTCTTATATATTCCACATGTGGGTTTTCTTATCATTCTCCATCATGGAATACCCCTGTGTGGTTTGCGCGAGTGAAGTTCGGCCTCGTCAGCATGCCATTCAGTGCGATAACTGTGAACGCTGGCAACACAGGAAGTGTAACACCGGGATTTCCTACGAGGATTATCGTTCCATGGTGAAAGGGGAGCTACACATGAACTGGATCTGCATCACATGTTCAGAAGTAGAAGGTAAATTTTATGTTTTTATTATACTATAGTGAAAAACAATGCTGCACATTGAAGACAAATTAAGATAGATGTTACTGATGTTGTATAGGATAGATGTTACCTCTTACTGATGTTGTTAGGGGATGGTATTGATGTTATTAATGATGACACTGATGTTGTACAGATCTGTTGGAGGAGGAGGAAGCGGTAGTTTATCAGAACATCGTCCCTATGGCTGAAAGCACACATTTGGAAGCTTTACCTCTTGATGACGTGAGCACCCGACCAGTAGATAATGAAGGTGAGTTTTTATTATTGTTATGATTATTATTGTTATGATTATTATTGTTATGATTATTATTGTTATGATTATTATTGTTATGATTATTATTGTTATGATTATTATTGTTATGATTATTATTGTTATGATTATTATTGTTATTATTGTTATTATTATTATTATTGTTGTTATTATTATTATTAAAATTTTACGGATGTTGTTAGGGATGGTATTGATGTTATTAGTGATGATACTGATTTTTGTACAGATCTGTTGGAGACGGAGGAAGGGCGAGTTTTGGAGGAGATAGGATCTATCCCGGACATCAGCACCCGACCAGCCTTGCCAGAGGAATATGAAGAAAGTATTCTACCTGATGACATTATTGATGAAGTTCCAGGTATAGGGGATGAATTAATAAACTCCTATAAGATCATTGAAGGTGGTACGAGAAGAGGAAATGCCCTCCTTGTAGATTCCTTTGGTTATACCTATAACCAAAAGGCCACAGGGAAGAAGAAAAATCCAACTGGTAAAGTAACTTGGCGCTGTAGTGTGAGAAACAAGATGCTAACATGTCCTGCTACTGTCCTTCAGAATGGCTCCATTTTCACCGGAGGATCTCATCATCATGTTCACGAACCCCAAGAAGGTGCTACTTTTAAGGCTGAAGTCATTGCTGCTGCAAAGGCCTTAGCCAAAGAGAAGGTGAACATTTTTTCTGTGGCCATACCTTTACTTAGTGCAGATATTTAGTAGTACTTTATATTGGTATTTTATGTATTCTTTATGGCTATTACCTTCTCTCTCTTTTTTTTGCCTTTCCAATTTGGATGATTACCTTATGTGAAAATAAGGAGCTAGTCCCATTATTTAACCAATATGATTATGTGAAAAATGTCCTGATCTTTACTTAGATGATAATAATTGGAATTGTTTCATTATCAGTAATGGTTTCATAAGTCTAGTTCATTACTAAGTGAGTAAAGTATTTTACTGTAATATTGTCATGGATGACAAAAGGAATTTCAGGTAATTTGCAATAACCCCAAAAGAAAACCCTTCTCTATCAGATTGCAAAGTTTAACATTGGTATGATTTTGCTATTGCATTATTTGCATTATATTATCCCTCTCCTTGTCTTTACCAGTTGTTAATTTTGTTTCCATGGAACATGTAGCAAGGGAAAATCCTGTTTTTTCTTTGCAATGTGTTTTGCTGTTGGAATTTTAAATTTTTTATATTTTCTCCCCTCTTGATCAACCTGATTTTGCTGTTACAATTCAATTATGAGAAGTTAGCATGCCCTTGAAATTCAGGGAACTTTAGGTGCAAAACAATATATATACAGTTTATATGATTCCCAAAACAAAATGTTGGGGAATATAGAGGTCAGGTATCTCACCAATTGTACTTGCTAAAATTGTTTATTTCTGGTCTGTATTGTATGTAGGTAGATTCTTTTAAGTTGAAGAGTGATTTATCATTTTATGCTTATCCTCTTTATTAACCGTTACATTGCGTATGGGGGATAGATTTGCTTGCCCAGTCTCCAGGATAGGTTTTATTTCAGAGCGAGGCAGCTTCACACAAGATACTTTGACTTTTCCCACTCTCTTTCAGTCACTCATTATAAAACTAGAGCCATTTTTCTGTTTTCATTTTTGTGTGTTTTATTGTGTTTAGGGACTTATATGTGTCATATGACAGGCTCTATCAATGCTGCAGTTGACTAGAATTGTAGCTTATGATCCATATCTGTTCATTATTTTCTTTATTCTTAGTGTGTGCTGTTTTATAGTAGGACAAAAAGCAACTTTATTTTTTCATATCTGAAATATGAAACGAATATGAAACATATAACCATCTACAATGAAGATAACATGAAGAGGTATGGAGGAGGAAGGAAACCTGGGCTTATTATAACTGTGAGTGCCACTGTAAAAGGTATCCCAATTGGCACAGGGGCACATTTTAGACACTGGGAATAGGTTGAGTCACCTTCCTCTTCTCGTTCTGTTTGCACATCCTTCATTGGTGGTACTTTAAAGCAAGAAGTCGGTAACTTGCTGTGTGCCACCACTCTATAAACATAATGCTTGCTAGAGACCATAGATGGGTGCCATTTAAGGTTCTCTCTCCTACTGGTGGTGCTATCTAGGTTTTGGATGTTAGGTTTGCTGAATGTTATGGTAATTATAGTAATTATTTCTGTATTATTATGTTATTATCACTCACTCCTTATGCATAGCACAATAAAATAGCACATTGATCCAAAATCCCCAAACATTATGTACGTCATGACGCCCATTGTCAGGCCAAAGCTCCTGCATCATGTATGTCTTGGCACCCGTCTGCAATGGGTTAAAAGAAAAGTTTTATGATGCTCATTTATTGGTATGTTTTCTCTCTTGTTATTCTAGACACTAAAGGAAGAGGGATATTGTTGAGTAAACACTGATGGAAACAAAAGAATCAAAGGGTGTTTAAAACTGGTTTCTTTTGGACAGTTTCAACATTGATTTTTTGTTGAACACAAATTAGAATACCAGTTTATTTTGTGAACAAATATAATCTGTAGTGTCTTGATATTGCTTCAGATATGATTTTAATTCTTCCATGTTTGTTAAATTGACTGTATTGAATTTGGTTTTGCTGGGGTGGTAAAGAGGTATAGAAAAATTGTGGCACCTGGTGACCCCCAACCCCCCCATCACTATTAATATGTGTCATGTCTACCAAAAATTTATTGAAATTATTTTTATTTCCAGTTCTGGAGCATGAAGCAATGTATCTTGATAACCTCCCATGTGCTGAGTATTATGAAAAGAGCTACATGCATCGGGATGCAGTAACACATGTGGTTGTTACCAAGTAAGTGATGGTGATCTTTTGTGCTTGTGATTACACTGTAATTGCTAGTAGCTTGAAAATAAGGTTGATTTGGGCTTTGTATTTAATGATAATGAGGCTTTCTTGTGCAGTTAGATTGCAGCTGAAATATTATTATTATTATCATTATTGTTGTTACTGCTGAGAATAGCTAGTAGGGATAAGAATAAGGATAAGCCAGATTTACGGAGCAGGTGCTACGCCAGGCTTGTATGCACTGAGGTGAGCCCGCCTGTGTCAGCGTATGCTGACTTGTAAGAGAATGTGCCGACTCGTGAGAGAATGTGCTGACTCGTGAGAGAATGTGCCAATGAGTGTTGACTCGATCTGAGCTTGGTCCTTACCCAGTGCAGTGCCTAGCTACGTCAGTAACTGCCAGGTGACAGTGGAAACTCACGTGTTTGGACAGGACTCGATCTGCTGACCACGGGAATGTGAAGTCGACACACTACCATTGAGCTACTAGACCGCTAGCTAGTAGGGGATGCTTATTATTAGGCCACAACAAGTTGCCTAAAATAACAATCAGTGTTTGATTGATTTGTCGTCGTCGTCATCATCATCATCATCGTCATCGTCATCGTCATCGTCATCTCCATCTCCATCTCCATCTCCATCTCCATCTCCATCTCCATCTCCATCTCCATCTCCATCTCCATCTCCATCTCCATCTCCATCTCCATCTCCATCTCCATCTCCATCTCCATCTCCATCTCCATCATCATCATCATCATCATCATCATCATCATCATCATCATCATCATCATCATCATCATCATCATCATCATCATCATCATCATCATCATCATCATCATCATCATCATCATCATCATCATCATCATCATCATCATCATCATCATCATCATCATCATCATCATCATCATCATCATCATCATCATCTTATCAATTTGTTTTTCCTTATTTTTATTATTTTGTCAACCATAAATTTTCTTTAATTGAATTAAGATATAGAAACTTGAAAATATTTTGAAATATAATTCTGATGTAATTCTTTCTATATCGAGAAATAGAATGCTATTGATTCCTTTTTTATGATTGAAGTTAGCACAAAGAGGTGCAGGCAAACTCTTTTTGGGGTGTAGCAGAAACAAACTGTCTATTGATACAAATTGATAATACCCATTGCATTTTATTTTATACAGTTATTTGTTCCTCTGTGTGTTCATTTTCTGTTCTTTACTGTTCAGTACTTGAGCTAGAAGCAATATACTTATATGACATATACTCTGATATAGATTTTTTATTCAGTATTTTGGTAGATCATATTGTATTTTTCAAATCCCACTGGCATTGTTATATATCAGAACCTTTATTTACTATCTATATGTGCAGTATTGTAAGTTACAATGAAGTCATATTCAGTTTGACCCATTAACCTTTTCCCGACGGGGCACGCGCACGCGAAAACCCCTATGCCGGGCGATTGCAATATTACATTGAAATCGTCACACTGGCATGACGCCCCGGCATTGGGAGTTTAGCTATGTCACATGAGTGTGACGCACCGTCGTCATAGGGTTAACCCAATGATGATGGTGTTTCACACCTGTGTGAAACGGCAAAGTGCCTGATGACGGGGAGACACACCAGTGTGACGTCCCCGAGGCAATATTACATAGACCCGGTGTAGGGGGTTGCCAGTTGCTGGGCCCATTGGGATTGGGTTAATGACAAATGACGTGATATCACTTCCTGTGGTGGCAGCACTTGCTTCTGGAGATGCGATATCATGTCATGGTTGTTTATTTGGCCGGCACACAGGGTGGCCATGGGATTAGCGGGAGAATAGCCAGAGGCATTAAACCTATGCATTTTGAAATATCCAAAGGTTGTGTCCAGGTTAACCTGTTGGTGTTAACAGGTTAAAACCTTATTGTCTGATATTTATTTCTGCAGAATGTCCAAGTCTACTTAAGTTTGCTTCTTACTTTTTCTTCATAGGACAGACTTCATCATTACTGGAAGTTGTGATGGTCATATCAAGTTCTGGAAAAAGCAAGAGGAAGGGGTGGAATTTGTGAAACATTTCCGTGCTCACATGGGGAATGTGCAGCACCTTGCAGCTAATTCATCTGGCACGAGGCTGGTTTCCATTTCCAAAGATAAAACTCTGAAAGTCTTCGATGTAGAGAATTTTGGTAATTATTACACAAATTATCTTTAAGGTGAATTGAAATATAGAATAAGTAAAATTATAGGAATGACTCCTAAGATATTCTAAGTATTATGGTAAAATTCACATAATTTAGCTGATTTTTAGAAATAACTTTGTTTATCATGTAGTAATCTTTTAAGTTACTTTGCTTACTATAGCCTATCAGAAATACCTGCATAGAATTGAATATCACCATTGTATTGTAAAGGTACACATATATTTTCTAATTTTTTTTTTTAGTATCATGATATTTTTTTCAGGAAGAGTTTTATGTTTGTTGATACTTTCCAGACATGATCAACATGATTAAGCTGAGTTTTGTGCCAAACACATGTGAGTGGATTCATCCTTCATCTGATCCTCTACACACATTGGCTGTTTCGGATAGTGAGAGCCCAAAGATTTTTATCTTTGATGGTCATGGAAATTGCGAGCCTCTTCATATCCTTGAATCCATCCACACAAAGCCTGTGACAATAATGAAGGTATGATATAACTTCGGATAAGTTCTGGCTGATTTGTTTTTTGATAGATCTGTTTTTTTACTCTGATATTATTTTTTATATTTATAGAAAAGAATATGAAGAATGAATAAGATGTATTTTTAAGAAGATTTTTTGACATTTTTATAGAGGATTATGAATATTGTATAGATATTCCTAAATGGACCTTTCTCCTTTGCTAGTGTAATGTCTGTACATGCATCAAATTTCTTTTTATTTCAGTATAACCAGATGTATGATATTGTCGTCTCGGCTGATGAGATTGGCATGATTGAGTACTGGTGTGGTGCAAAGAAGGAATTCCAAACACCAAATAATGTTGCATTTGAATCAAAACTGGACACAGACCTCTTTGAGTTTGTGAAGAACAAGACTTTCCCGCGGTGTATGACAATCTCACCTCAGGGGCATCAGTTTGCAACGATTGGAGCAGATAAAAAAGTAAGTTGAAGGAAGAATGTTAAACATTGACTGACTTCTTCACATATTTGTTAATATATTTGTTAATGAATTGATTAAAGTGATTTTGCTAGACATGTTTTTTTTTTTTTTTTTTTGTTATCAGAAGTTGTTGATTCAGATTAATATTTTTTTTTTTTCAGCAGTGTTAGTAAAGGAAAATTGCATATTTCAAAGTATTGTTGGTTGTTGTTTTTAAAGAAAATCTTATACAGTTATTGGATTTTTTATTTATTTATAAGTATTTACATGAAGGTTTTTTGTTATATGCAAATAGGTTAATACTTCAGTATGGTGGTATGTTTATAACTAATGATTTGTTTTCTTGTCCTTTTTGGTGCACCATTTTTAAGGATGTAGCTTCAGTTGAAAAAAATATGTTGAATCACAATCAGATTATTATTATTTTCTCTCTCACTGGAGTTCAGACAAGATAATATTTTAAATCACAATCTTTTCAGGTTCGAGTGTTCAAATTTTTGACAGGGAAACTTACTCGAGTATTTGATGAGAGTCTGCAACACTATACTGAACTGCAGCAGAGAAAGCAGCAAATTCCAAACATGGAGTTCGGTAGAAGGTAAGTTAATAGTAACAGGAACTTATAGCAGTTCGAGCAGCAAATTCGATACATGGAATTTAGTAGGTTTGTGATTCAGTGAAAGAAATATTATTCATGTAAGGCTTCTGAGAAACTGAGGAAAAAAAATATTTGAGAGAATTTTTTGTCATCAACTGGTAATTCTCTTCTACATAGAAATACACTTGTTAGTATGGTATACCTTGGCCCTCCCCCCATACTTACATCCTACTGTTCAAGTGT
>NW_028234403.1:38679933-38682433 GCF_977035675.1 Penaeus japonicus
AGATGATGCCTATTGTTCGCCGCATCTTTCGTAACGCGCAAGGAAGCTAATACGTATTTTCGTCCGGCCAACTTTTATCTTATTTTGGCTCAGCTGTGCGTGTGTGCGTGTATGTGCGTATGTATGTGTGTGTGTGTGTGTGTGTATGTGTGTGTGTGTGTTTTCGTGTGTGTGTGTATGTGTGTGTGTGTGTGTGTGTATGTGTGTGTGTGTGTTTTCGTGTGTGTGTGTATGTGTGTGTGTGTGTGTGTGTGTGTGTGTGTGTGTGTGTGTATATATATATATATATATATATATATATATATATATATATATATATATAATGATACACACACACACATAGATAGATAGATAGACAAATGGATAGATAGATAGATAGATAGATAGATAGATAGATAAATAGATGGATGGATAAATAGATAGATAGATAAAGCACACACACATAAATAGATAGATAGATAGATGTATAGACAGATAGATAGATAGATAGATAGATAGATGGATAGATAGATAGATAAAGCACACACACACACTCACATATACACACTTTTTCCCAGTCGGTTAAGGAGTCTATTTTACAAAGCGTGTATTATGAACAAGAGGCAAGGCGATCGACTGTCCCCTTATGATGACTAACATAACCGTGCGCAGAAAGAGGCACAACGAGGAACTGCAGCTACTCACATGCTGGTGACGGTGACGGGGTCCAGATCGCCCAGTGCGTCTAAGCCGGGCACGGAGGAGAGCCCTGCTTCCGTGCACTCCATCCTCACGCCCTTCCTCGGCTCTATCACGCCCTCGTAGACTGTCCCTATCCTGGAGATCAAGGGCGGCGTGGAGCAAGTGCAGAGACTGGGGCAGGCGGAGGCCGTAGGGATGCCATGGAGGAGACTTACGAGCACAATCATGGCGGCTGAGATGCAGTTCCGGGAGCGGAAGCGAGTCTTCCTGTGGCTTCCGGTGCTTGTGACACGCCTCACTAAAGCCTCTAGATCGCCTGACCTACTGCCGTGCGTGAGGTTTTGGGCCTTTGACATATCTTTGCATTGCGTAATGAACTCAATAACAAAACACAACACTTGCATGACTACTATCAACACTGAAGCCGTGAGCTCTCTCAGCACACAAATGATCCCAAGATGAGAATGGTCAGCTTTCCTCATCGGTATCGGCTGCAGGTGATGGTCCTCACGCGTCCACGATCCTCCACCCGCCATCACTCCCCCGCAGGGATCTGTTCCAGAGGATCTCTCAGCACTTCGAAGGGAGGAGGGGCGTGGCCTCGTCTTGCAGCCATCTTGACACAAACGCTGCCGAGGCGGAGCGCGATGGGGAGGGGAATGTTGGACAGGAGACATGGGGATAAGGGTGGCTAAGGAAGCGGTTTCAGAGGGACAAGAAAGGGGGAGGGGAATGAGGGATCAAGGCGTCCATATCAGTCATGATGTCACCACAGTCTGTTGGGGAAAAGAGAAGCACTCATTAATAAATGCGACAGGAAACTATTAGTATTTTACTGTTAGTATATCATTCCTATCGGCTGACGTAAGCACCACGTACTCGTAGAGAATAAACTTGAATGAGAATCCAGTCCTCGCGAACTTCCCGCACATGCTATACCATGAACAGGTGTGGTCATTCCGCGAGTTATAATTAGAGTAAACAGCTGTCATAAAAGGCGCAGCATCGACGAACACCTGGTGAACGATTTGCCACATTTCGTCTCATTCATCCCTCACATGGTATTGCGATAGGTTAAACGTCAGCAATATTTGAAGTATAGGAATATTTTATTGTTTGTTGCATATAATGTATCAATTACTGTGTGTTTCCTTTAAAAATAAGCTTGGAATTTTTACTTTCCGTCTTGTTATAAACAGACTTCAGAAAAGAGTGGACATGAAATGATAAGACGAATGAGGAAAAAGAGAAAGAAGAATGGAAAGGGAAAATAAAACAAGGGGATCAGATCGCTTTTCCATCAACGCCATGGACTCTAATCCACCTATTTTCATACATTCTCCTCACCAACTAATGTGAAAATGAGGATACTAAAGAAAAAAAAAATATATCCCTTATTTCAACAAATCTCAGACTTTCGGAAGCCCATGTAAATGTCTCTAAACTATTTCCCAAAAAAGAAAAGAAGAAGAAAAAACAAAACAAAAAATCGTTGAGACACGTTCAAAAAAAAGTTACAAATTATTGAAAAACGCCGACGAACAGAGACTAACTTTGCTCTCACTTGAAACGAATATCCTCACTTTTGCCCAGCTTGTGAACAGTAATCGTAACTCACGAAATGAAAGAGTCACATCTCGCAGCCAAGCGAAGGGTTTCTCTTCCCTTATCTTTTATTCTTTTGTCTGCTATCTCCCTCCTCTATCACGGGCTTCCCCTTATATTTCAAAGCCCCCCTCGCTTTTTCCGTCCTTATCTCTTGCTGCTTTTTTTTTCCCTCTTCCACTTTGTTGGTATTCTCTCTCTCTCTCTTTCTCTC
>NW_028234403.1:38694933-38699933 GCF_977035675.1 Penaeus japonicus
AGGGAGAGGGAGAGGGAGAGGGAGAGGGAGAGGGAGAGGGAGAGGGAGAGGGAGAGGGAGAGGGAGAGGGAGAGGGAGAGGGAGAGGGAGAAGGAGAGGGAGAGGGAGAGGGAGAGGGAGAGGGAGAGGGAGAGGGAGGCGGAGGGAGGTGGAGGCAGAGAGGGAGAGTGGGAGTGGAAGAGGGAGAGGGAGAGGGAGGCGGAAGCATAGAGGAAGAGGGAGAGGGAGATGGAGAGAAGGAGAGGGAGAAGGAGTGGGAGAGGGAGAGGGAGAAGGAGAGGGAGAGGGAGAGGGAGAGGGAGAGGGAGAGGGAGAGGGAGAGGGAGAGGGAGAGGGAGAGGGAGAGGGAGAGGGAGGCGAAGGCAGAGAGGGAGAGGGAGAGAGAGAGAGGGAGAGAGAGAGGGAGAGGGACAGGGAGAGGGAGAGGGAGAGGGACAGGGACAGGGAGAGGGAGAGGGAAAAGAAAAGGGAATGGGAGGCGGAAACGGAGACAAAGAGGGAGAGGAATTGGGAGAGAGATAGGGAGAGGGACAGGGAGTGGGAGAGGGAGGCGGAGGGAGAGAGAGAGAGAGGGGGGAGCTGGATATGGAGAAGGAGAAGGAGAGGCAGAGGCAGAGGCAGAGGAAGTAGAAGGAGACGGAGAGGTAGGAGGGAGGAAGTGCGAAATATTACATGACAAATCTTCAGTATGAGGCACCAAACAAACTTCATGTCAGTGTATTAGCAAACCTAATTTTCGGACGCTAAAGAAATACGACAGTGACACCCTTTTTACAGCGAGCACACACATCACATTAAAGAATTATATTTAATAGGGTTGACGGCTGGCCGCTCTTCTCAACGCACGGCAGCAAAGCCTCTGACACTCGCCAAGATATAATTACACCTATGAATAATTCTTGCTACGTTTCCTTTTCCTCCCTTTGCCTTACGTCATTTTCTTCCCCGTCTTTCGATTCGCATTTGTGAATGATAATCAAAGAGATGATTGGTGATCGGACATTTGGTTCGTGAGGGCGCCATCTATTAGACTTAGTAATTGGACCTACAGGTTAGATGTTTGTATAATTATTCTCACGCGGGAGATTTCCCCATGTATCTCACTCATTTGCACCATAAATATGGAAATAGGGAGGGGAAGAGAGAGGCGGTTTACGTTTGGCTTTGGAGTGAGAAAACTATGACCATAGATAAGAGAGCAGAGGGATGAAGTGGCATTCGAGTCGCAAGACCGAATCGTGGCGGGGTACCAGGAGGCGGGGTAGCAGGCGCCGCGGCGTTACGACTCCCGACAAACTGCCGGATGTCAGCACCTTAGAACCTCCCCCCTCCCCCTCTCCCTCCCCCTTCTGTCTCGAACCAGTCAACCTAAATACCTTCGTGAGGTCACAGTCCCTTCCCTCGCCTCGCCCCACCCCACCCCACCCCGCCCTCTGGACTTTTATGTCTCGATCATGACCTGCGAGGGATCATCTCGGGCGATGCTGTCGGATTACGCTACGCGATAATGGGGTGCTCTGGATTAAATGTATGTGATGTTCACGCGAGCGGATCGTGCATAAAGAGGGTACTTGTGCAAAAATGCTCTATAAAGAATACTTTAAAAAGAAATCAAACAAGTCTGCTACACGATCACATAAACGACAGCAAAGTAGACAAAAGAGCTACAAGGACAGTCAAACAGTAAAACAATTAGAAAGACACTTCTTATCACCCTCAGAGATCTCGGCAGTCGAGCCAGACAGCGACAGCCAAGCTCTCCCCCAGAGACAGAAAAGACTTGAAAGACGACGGCGCGGGCGGAAGTATCTATAAAGGAGTACATTAAGGCGAGGATGAGGAGTAAACAAGAACGACAGCAGTTTTGTGGAGTGTGAGGACTCGACTCGGCCGGACCCACGCCCTCCCCAGTGACGTTGAAGCAGAGGACGTGTCACAGTGACGCACCCTGGAAGGAAATGTTGCAGAGATCAAGGGAGGCCGAAAAATCAAAGGAGGTCGACTGTTTGTACTCGTATATGACGGAGCAGCGACGTTTGATCTTTAACTCTCAGAGCGGCCACGGATAAGAAAAATGGTTCTTCGACGCAGTTTTATCGGTCGCTGGATGATTTCTACCCTCCTGCTATTTTTTTTTTGAACGCCCTCTATCGTATGAAGAAACAGAGCGGTGATATTGCGTGATTTGACCTTTGACACATGTTATCAAAGATATACAATATCGGGACAACAAGGAAGGACCAGCAAGCTGCACCTACACAGCCTCAAACTGGGCTCATGGCGACACTTTCGGAGTAATTTATGGAGAGAAAGAGATAGATAGATAGATAGAGAGAGAGAGAAATAGAGAGAGAGAGAGAGAGAGAGAGAGAGAGAGAGAGAGAGAGAGAGAGAGAGAGAGAGAGAGAGAGAGAGAGAGAGAGAGAGAGAGAGAGAGAGAGAGAGAGAGAGAGAGGGAGAAAGAAAGAGAGCGAGAGCGAGAGAGAGAGAGAAAGAGAAAAAAGGAAAGAAAAATAGAAAGAGAAAGAAAGAGAGAACGAGTAAGGGAAGAGAGAAAGAGAAAGAGAAAGGAATATAAGGAATATAAGGCACTCAGTAAAGCGCCACCGAACCACACAGCCACAGACAGAGCAGAGCGGGAGCCAGCGCGCGCCGCCCGCCTGACAGACAGCAATATCACTCACAGACGAAAGGGGGATCGTACCCGGGGTTTGTGACGTCATCTATCTTCTTTCCTGGACCCTTTGAAATATTGGAACAGTGATTGGATCTGGTCTTTTAAAAGTTATGTCGACGATATTCCTCGGAAATAGCTCCTTCGCTCCGCAACGATTTCATTTTGCAGGACAGGCTAAAAATTCGAAATGCTGCCATAAACCGAACGTAAAAGTTCCATAATAAACGCGGTTTGATAACACTATTGGCAATATTGTTTAGCGTTGTTGCCATACTTGCTAACATTAAAAAAATGAAACCAAACGGAAAAAAATCCGGAGAGAAACAAACATGTCAATACCTCACGCAAGAGCACGCACAAAATAGTTTATCAATCAATCTTATGGCACCGTAAAATTCAGTTCGACAGGGTACCGTGCCATCAAACTTAATAACTGTGAAATGTCACAAGTGATTAATACTGCCATTAACGGCCTTGTATTCCTCCCGTTCGTCATTTTTTCAGTTCACTGTATACGGATATATTAGATTGCCATGTTTTTGCGGGTTAAATTAATACCCAGAAAACTGATGCATATAGGCAGACAGAACAACAGCGAATGCTAACCATATACACCAAACTTCAAACACACTCGGGACAGCAGATATATACATGAAAGGAGCAGCAAATATTCAGAAGCCTTGCATCTCTTCACCCTCCTCCCTCCTCCCCCTCCCGTCCTCAAACCAGGCGTGCTTCCCCGCAGATTCGCTGCCGTGGCCCCATGCCATCATCATCCCCGGGTTCCTTCCTCGCATCTCGCTTATCTCACGACGCGCGCCCGTCTGCTTCATGTTCGGCGCAGTACTTGCGGGTCGCGGTCCCTCCGGCCACGGGGAATGCATGCGTCTCGTTCATCACGCAGGGATTTCGACATATGCGTGGATCTTGCGCCGTTGAAAGTGAAAGGGAAAGTGTATTCGGCGATGTTATCCATATCTCGGCTTTGGAACTGAATTTGGGAAAATTAGGTCACACGCACGCATACACACATGCACACAGACACACACACACACACACACACACACACACACACACACACACAGACACACACACATACACATACACACAGAGACAGACAGACAGACAGACACACAAACTCACGCACACTCACGTATAAGTATAAGTGAGTATAAATAGGAGTGTGAGTGTGAGTGTGAGTGTATGAGTATGGGTATGGGTGTGAGTGTTTAGGAAATGGTTGTGTTTTCGTGTTTCCGTGTTCCCAACCTCTTTAATTAACAATATAAAAAAAGTTTGTTAAACAAGTAGGACAGTAAACGCCATTACCAACCTTGACGCCGGCAGAGTCCTGAAAGTGAAATGAAAAAGAGATTAGAGCAAGTTTGGACAGAGCTCCTGTTGAGGGTCAAATGGGAGGAGATTCCGATTATGAATTTATGTATGAAATATTGAAAAACTTTCGTCTGGAAAACTAATTATTCGTGACAGCTGTTCGCTGCGTCACTGAGTGAGTCGCTCGGGCGGCGTGAAAATTTATTCCAATTTCATTTAGTCAGAAAAATATGGTAAAAGGTCATCACGCGATGCATTAATTACTAGAATTAATATCAACTAATATACATCACGAAAAATCATTGCATGCCTAAATGTTCACTTAAAAATATGTCATACTTTGCATATCTGATAAGATAATTAACACGTTCTGCATAAACTATAAATCTGTATTAGCAGAGTGTCGTAAACCTGTCCGTGCATGCTCGCCCTCGTCAAGACTGCTAATCCGCGGATCGGCTGGGCGTGTCTTTACTCATCACTATGTATAGAGGCAGATATCTCATAAACAAGATAATACCTGCGAAGATGATTGCGCTAAATCACCTCAAAATGACTTTCATCTTTGCTAGGGAGCCAAGTCTGAAAATCTCAGGACAGCAAGTCTGTTTTGTCTGGAGGGGAATGTTTACTGTGTGACGGGTTGCAAGCTCACAGTAAAGTGAAAACAATACATAGGACAAAGTACGCAACTCGCTTCAGGCCGCGGACCTGCAGTCTAGATAGATTTGTTTTGAGTAATAAGGAAGAAAATATAAAGATATCTCAATAACAAAAATACTTCTTGCAAACATGATTTCGCGTAATTAAAGAAATGGTTGACATCTGTCATCTTGCTGTGAAATTCACTTCCAGTACAAAGAATTTTAAGATTATGTAAGAACACAATTGACTTTTCTATTTGAAAATCAGTGAATTAATTTCTTAAAACTATAATTTTGAAGTCTTCTCTTGCGGACAAGCTTTTCAGTGTTTAGAGAGATACTTG
>NW_028234403.1:38707433-38709933 GCF_977035675.1 Penaeus japonicus
TGCAATTGGATTCTAAGTCTTTGGTTAACAATGTTCATATATTTCACAAACGTGAGCCCGTAATGAGACTCTTTGAGCGGGCAGTCACCATTCTGCAGACTCCTTTTGATGTATAGCTTTATGTTAATACACATTTGAAATCGGATCTCTCTTGAGACGTCTGTTCACACGCAGTCCAGACGCACTTCCTCAACTATAAATGTCTTCATCTTAAATAATAAACTCGAAAAGGTTTTGATCCTTCTTCACTGACGCATGAGAGCATAGGCTACCCGCTGCCTTTCTTTTGCTAATGCAGCAATGATTCGACATCTGAACGTTTACTTATGTGGTTATGTGGCCCCTGTGAGCACGTCTCTATACAGGAGACGTCAAGCTGAGTTTTCAATTTACTTGTTGACTGAACACAGATTCTTATCAAACGGAGGACCAATTATAGCGTTCACTCTCTCGAGCTTGAGGTGTCTCATTTAGTCTTATCTTGTCCAAAAGATTTAGCGACATATTTGATACAACGATTTTTTTTTTCGTTTTCAGCGTCATATCAGTTTCGTTTATAATGGTCATCATCATCATGTTTTTAAAATCGTCTCTCAGTCGGGTCACCATCGAGAAGTGAAACCATATCAATATGACAAGATAAACTAGGTTATCCCCCCAAGATCCCACCTTTACACCCAATTTTCCAATACGCCTCCACAGAGAACGCCTACGACTCCGTGCCAGGCAGACACCACATATTACCAGACAATTTGCTAACAGGCCAGGCTTCGCTGACAGTGAGCGTTGCATGATACACCTTCAGGCGCTGCAACATAACGGAACTCTCAGCATCCTGCCATCAGCTTCTCCCCCCGGCCGGCAATCTCTCTCACGTTGGATGCAGTAAATTGGCCTCGTCATATATCACGCAACTGCCGCTAGGCTGAGTGTTGTCTGGAGACCGCGAGGGTGTGAGGGAAGGTGTGAGGGCGAGAGGAGTGGTGAGGGAGGTAAAGAGGGTTCTGGGCGGGTTGGAGGGGGGTGGAAGGCAGGGAAATGCAAGGAGGAGAAATGAGGAAAGGAGGTAGAAAGGGCGTGAGGCATGGTGAACATGAAGAAGGGAGGCGGTAGGGAGTAAGTGTGACAAATGAGGATGAGAAAAAGAGAGGGAGGTGAAAGGGAGAGGGAGGAAGTAGTGCGTAAGAGTGAGAAATAAGGGAAGGAACAGGAGAAGACGCGAGGTAGAGTAAAAAGAAAAGAAAAAAAAGAGGGAGTAAGGTTTAAGGGTGAGAAGGGAAACAGTGAGGTGCAAGGGTGAAATATAAGGGAGGGAGGTTAAGCTAGAGGGTAAAAGGGATAAGGGAGACAGAAGGAGGGAACTGGAGAGGGTGCGAGCTATTACCGAAGGGACAAGGGAAGCAGAGTGGCATAAGGGTGAGAAATCAGAGAGAGAGAGAGAGAACGAAAAAAAAAAGGCGCGAGGGAGAGATGAAAGGAAGAAGAAAGGCAGTTAGGTGTAAGGGTGAGAAATGACTGAGGGAAGTAGGGAGGGCGAACAGGAGAAGCGAGGCAGTGAGAAATGAAGTGAGGCTTGATGGGTGAGGAAGATCATAGAGATACATGGATGTAAAACGTTCGAGACTTGAGTATTTAAATGATCGAGTTTATAGCTCAGTAAAGCGTAAATTTAACCAGGAATAATTAAAGCAAGATCTGAAATATGGAAGAATAAAGAATGGAAGGGGGAGTAAGTATATAACAGTTGATGAAGACGAGAAAAAAATAAAGAAAATAAAGAAAAGTAAAAGAAAGAAAAAAAATCCAAGTAAAAAGTGAAAGCGTTTCAGGAAATGGGTAAAGAGAAGCTAAAAAATAGAAAGTCTATAACTGATAGGAAATAAATGACCTGAAAAAAGCGGGAACGGAAGAGAAAGTACAGAAGGAGAGAGAGAGAGAGAGAGAGAGAGAGAGAGAGAGAGAGAGAGAGAGAGAGAGAGAGAGAGAGAGAGAGAGAGAGAGAGAGAGAGAGAGAGAGAGAGAGAGAGAGAGAGAGAGAGAGAGAGAGAGAGAGAGAGAGAGAGAGAGAGAAGAGAGAGGAGAGAGGAGAGAGAGAGAGGGAGAGGAGAGAGAGAGAGAGAGAGAGAGAGAGAGAAAGAGAGAGAGAGAGAGAGAGAGAGAGAGAGAGAGAGAGAGAGAGAGAGAGAGATAGATAGATAGATAGATAGATAGATAGATAGATAGATAGAGACAATAACGCGACAGAGAAAGGATTAAGATGGGGAAATGGGAGGGCCTGAGAGAAAGGAATGGAATAGGGGATAGGAAGATAGAAGGAAAAGATTAGGATTGGGAAATGGGAGGGCCCGAGAGAAAGGATTGGTCTGGTGGATAAGGGGGGTCGGGGTGAAGATTGGGATAGGGCGAAGGGGTGGAGGGGGAGGGGGGGGTATAATAAGGGGCCTCGGAAGAAAAGGCAAAGAGTGAGGCGCCGGTGATGGAGGAGAGAAGGGGAAAAAAC
>NW_028234403.1:38712433-38717433 GCF_977035675.1 Penaeus japonicus
TGGAGGAGCGGTGGAGACGGGCCGAGCGACGGGGACATGGCACGGGTCCGTCGTGGGGTTGTTGGAGGAGGTGCCACGTCAACGGGGCGGCGGCGCCAGGTGGGTCAGAGAAACGGTGCCAGATGACGTGGTGGCGGATGCGATGCCTGTGATGTGGTGAAGTATAATGTGATGATGGTGGTGGCGATAAGTTGTTCTGGCAAGGGGGACCATCGTAGGAGAACGCCAGGGAGTTGGTCTTAGGATGCGATGCCAGGGTGGGTGTTCTGAGGCCGCTTTGGCTTTCCTCCGGCTTTTTGTATTCTCCTCAGCGTCTGCTCGTCTGAACTTCAACATAAAAGTACGGAACTTCCCCGCGGATTTAAATATCCTGCATTCGAAATATTCTGCTTATTTCGCATATATTTAGTCCTTCTCAAAACTTTATCGGTGTACCTTTAAAGGCGTTTTACTCACTCTTTAGCTCTTTTGCAGCTTCTCTCTGGTGACCGTTGCAAAAATATCACGGACTACAATAACTAGAAAGGTATTAGTTATTTTCTGCATAAAAATATCGGCAATTTATTGCTATATATGATCAGCTTCGATAGGGAGAACATGAAACATTTAGGCATTCTTTAATTAAAGAGTATATTTGACGGTCGTAGGGGAGGATTGTTCGCCATTTTGCAACCGCTAGAGAATACTTATTTATAGTTAAGCACTTGTCGTCTCAGGTCTCTTTTGTGTGATATGTAACTGACGGAGGTTCTTATATTTGTTGAGTCATATGAATTATTATCGTTTCTCTTGTATAAACATTAAGTTTAATTTGTATCCGTAAAATAAATTCTCCGTTCAGGCAGTGGCGAATGGGGACGCGAGAATTAGTTTTGCATTTGACTTTCAGATTAAAGTTTATCTCCCTCGCTCTCGCCCAAGCTGGCCTATCATATCCCCGAGAGACAATCCGTCAATACAGTCATTCAGCCCACCACTTCAAAGTCAACCTAAACCACGTCACTTTACCGCGTGTGTCACTTTACCACACGCCACTTTCCTACACATCACTTTACCACATGTCACTTTAACGCACGTCACTTTACCTTACGTCACTCAAACACACGTCGTTTTACCATGAGTCTCGTTACCACACGTCATTTAACCATATGTCACTTTACAGCACACCACTATACCATACGTCCTATCAATTCCACACACAGACCTGTTAAACGTATGAATCGGGCCGTCATCCACGCCAGCCGTCCCTCATCCACGCCAGCCGTCCCTCATCCGCGCCAGCCGTCCCTCATCCACACCAGCCGTCCCTCATCCACGCCAGCCGTCCCTCATCCACGCCAGCCGTCCCTCATCCACACCAGCCGTCCCTCATCCCCGGCACATAAGCCCATCATCACCCACCCGGCCTATCTCTTTTCAAGGTGCCCAAAGATTCAAGGGAATTCAGGGAGGTTAAAAAATGGGTGCACATGTGTCATTCTGACGAGTTTGTGGCGGGAGAGGGGAGGTCTACGGGAGGCTGACGGGATCTACAGGAATAGAAGGTTGGAAGAAGTTTTGATAAATTCTAAGCGATCTGAATGACTTAGGAAGAGTCTCTAAGGTTCCGTTAGTATTTCTATGGCGTTGTTAGGAATGTGTGGAATCGAGAGCTTTGTTAGATGGAAAAGAAACAAACTTTGTTTCTCTGTCAATAATAAAGTGCTATTAGGGGTGACTGTGCGGTGCCTTTATCTGTCAATAACAATAAAACTCTCCCCAGGGATTCGCCGTCTACTGATGGAGTGTTGTGTTGTTTAGGTGGTCTCGTGATGGTAGCTGTTGTTGTGGTTTAAGATGGTAGTAGCTGTGTTGCTGCTACTGGTAGTAGTGGTGACAGTGAAAGTGATGGTGGCTATAGCGACTGGTTGACTGAGTTACCACACGCATTGTTAAGAGTCATAAACGTTTAGGGTGGGAGATGGTATACATTGTAGCAAGAATTCAGAAAATAAATGGTATTTTTAGAAGAAAGACTGTGGCAGATTATTTCAAACATTTTTTTTGTTTGTTTACAAAATCGAAATCACATTGCCCGCACTAACACTATGGCAGACAGGCCACTTTGACTACTCACAAAAGCTATGTTTAAAAGTGCACAACTGGTCTTTACATAACATACAGAAAGACTGAGTCTATATGTGCTTACCTATTTAGTTCTGATCAGATCATACATAATTCACATCTGAGCGAAAACAGTCGTCTTTATAATAGTTGGAGGAAGAGCGACAGCGGATTCCATTAAACAAGTCCTCAGGTAGAAAGGTAATCTTGAATGACTTGTCAACCTTATCGGAGAAGGGCTTAACGATATGAAAGTCCAGTGAAAGCACTTTGGATTCCCGTAAACGGATAGTAGTTATAATATCTAAAAGGAGTAGTTTGGTATATTTATAGGTAATGACGGTGCTAGTGTAGTAGCAATAGGGAATTTGGGATATGAGAAATGGGGAAGTGAAACGAAGTAGTACCCATCATATAGGAAGGCGCCATGTGACATTGTCTAATACTGAAAACACCCATCTACGAAGGATGAATGTAAAATAAATATAAATCTTATTAGATTGGTGGTCTTTATGAGTCTATAAAAGGCTAAGTACGTAACCTTTTGAAGATGACTGCGTTATTGGCACTTGTCCTGATTATTTGGTTTGAAACAAATATACATTTTATATTGTAATATGCTGAAGATGATTGTTATTGAACATGAAATTAAAAGTATGTTTTCCTTCTGCAGATGCTATCTTTGGCAAATGTTTTTATCATATCAATAACAACGATAACAACAACAGCACAACAGCAATAGTAATGATAACAGTATCCATATGTTGAAAAAAAGGTTCGACATCCTTGTTTTCTTATAAAGAAGAAAGGTCTAATCGTTATCAGCCAACTTTCTCATATTCATTTAACTTCTCGTGCATGCTTCCTCGTCAGCTGTGCAAAGTTACGCAAGGCTCAAACTCACGCGCCCTAAAATCACGGAAAGACGGATGCCTCGAGTGTTACGTTGCTTCCCAGACGTGTATAATTTGCGAATCCGGTTATTCAAGCCGCAGTTTCCTCTGGTGTGGTGATGCGATGACGGCGGTGAGAGCGCGGCGGGATTGTGTGGTGGTGATGATATATTTACTGTCTGTGGTGCAACGGTAGGTGGAGGTTGGAAATAAATCGTTGATTGAAATAAAGGGAAAGAGGTAGGAAAAGACGTGATGAAGGGAAACGAATGACGAGGGGGCAAGAGAGGGAATGAGTTGCGCTCGGAAGCAATCCCATAATGGTCAGTTCCTGGTGGGAAAGGGAGAGAAAACAGGGGAGGGAAGATTGGTGAGGGAGAGGTCGAGGGGTACCGAGTCTAGCCGTATACTGCATAGTAGAGTAGGAGGGCTTGTCTATAGATGTGTGGGGACGAAGGAGGAGGGGGAGGAGGAGAAGGAGAAAGAGAAGGGTATCAGAAGGGCCCCGTGTATGTATGTGGGAAGGAGGGGGAGGAGGAGTGGATAGGGTCTCTGACTAATGCATCCTTTTTATGAGTGGCGGTCCCGCCCCTCGCTCGTGGCCGCCACCCTTCATGGCTGCCCCGTTACCTAACAGCTTCCCGCGGCCGCTAAATCATGAGAGTGCTGTTGTTTAGTGTACAGCGTCCACGCGGCCTATTCCGTGGCAGCTGCGGTGCCGTAATGACACTTCCTACGATGAAGAATGGCCATGATATATCCTTCATAGCTGGATTACTTCAATGCCCAGGGCTATTACAAACCACCCACGCATACTATGCTAATACCTGTATGACTGAAACTGTTAAAAACGACATTTGATATCACCTGCCCTGTCAGCTAACCAATATGCCAGCCCTCTAATAGCACACCAGCCAGACCCAAGTCAGTTAGTGACAGATGGGGAAGTTATTGCCCCAATTAATGTCTCAAAGATTTGCATTTCAAGCAATGCTTTTAATTCCTCCCAGTGCCATCATCTGGGCTCTTCTGTGTAGAGGCAGCCGGGAGAGGATCGGGGAGGGGTAGCTGTCGACAAAATCATATCAGTGAATATATAGGATGTGAAAGGGTCGCCACGACACTCTGGCACGAGATGATGCATGGGCCCCGTAGTCTGGAACCTCAGGGACCGACGAGCCTGAATATTAAGCGGTCCACCAAGATTCAGGCGTTACGTAGACTCTTCTTTTAGGTAATTTTCCTCTCAGGTCGCCCTCCCTGTCGCGTGATACATCCAGACTTCTTTATGACAACGTCTCGCTTTGTCAGGTTTCTCTTTTCGCCATGCTCAGACATCTCTTGGCCTCATTACCCCCTAAGGCCCTCAGCCCCCCTTTCCCTTAGGGGTGTCTTCCTAGGCCAAACTTTCCTCCAGGTCTCTCTTTCAGGCCATTCCAATTTCTCCAAAAGTCATTGGCGGCATCGTCGTCTCCCCACTACGCTGGAGATCTGCCTACTCTTTACATAATACATTTAGGGCTCCCCACGGTGTCATTTTTCTCCAAGACCTTTACTAAATGGCCGATAGTCTCCTTACAGTCTTTCCTCCCTTCCAGCACCTTCGCTCTTCCGGTCCTCTTTTGCCTCTACTTCTCTTCCTCCTCTTCTCTTCTTTCACGGTTCTCTAGCATTCGCTCCCTTTTGTACATTTCCTTTCGCCTTTCACATTTCTATCTCCTTCAATTCGCTATTTCTCCTCTTTCCTCTTTTCTCCTGTTTCTCCACCCGAACCCCCCTTCTCTCAAGGTTTCCCTTCTCCCTGTTTCTTCGAGGAACAGATCCCTCTGTTCTTTTCCCATCCGTCTTGAATGTATTGGATTACGAAAGAGGCAAATAATTTATCAAGGTCCGCTATAACTGTCAGCGGCCAGCAATGAATGGCTCACTTCACCCAACCAGCGCCCCAGGCGGCTTCACAGCGAGGCCGTGTCTGGAAAGATGCCACCGTGGATGCCGCAAGAT
>NW_028234403.1:38722433-38727433 GCF_977035675.1 Penaeus japonicus
GTGAAAAAATAATTAAACTTGTTCCTGCCTCAGATTGGACAACTGCTCTCTAAACATGGGGGCGGAAGGGTGTAATCTTACTTAATTCACTCTCACTTGGATTAAAAATCATTCTTTATAATTCCTTATTTTAAAGTCTCACTGAGAAAAAAGAGGATTGTCATTAGCAATATATCAGCTTTGGATGGTATTTTCATCGTTATCATTATTGTCATTATAATGATTACCATCATTATTTTTTTCTTTTTCACATCACTCAACATTCATCAATTCATCCGTTTATTCGTGCATGTCCTCATTATCTTTTATGTATCTTGTTTATCTTTATTGTTTATTTCGCCTAATGATGTCATGTGTGGGTCGCACGTTCCTCTATCATGAAAGAAAGTTGCTTTATATACTATATGCTCTGTGGGACAGATCTTGTACACCCAGTTTTAGGAGCTCAGCTATCAGGCCTGAGAGTGAAAAATAACTTTCACTTGTCAAGTTCTGTCTGAAATACTCTCCGCTTATACAAAGATTGAGGGAATAGCAAAAAGGTAACAAAAATTCCCCTTCACAGTGATAAATTACAAGAAGTTTGAAGTTAAACAATCATCGAACTGCTTCACAACTTCACAAGTCAAATTCAAGATTTTTTTTTGCTGAAGTTCAGATCCTCTTGACAGTATTATGTCCCAACGAATTATAGTTAAGTTTCTCTTATAGAGGATGCTCCTTTACACTCATCAGTACAATGTTAAAGAAAGGACCAACAACAATATCTGAAGAGGGAAATAGTCACGCGATTCCAGACCAAAACAGTTAAAACTATCAAACTAACTAATTCGCCAATCCAAACAAAAGTTGAGCCGAATACAAGAAAAAATTTGACCAGTGGAGAGAGAAAGAACTTCGTGTATGTTATTGGCCCAAAAGCTGAACCAAGTATAAGAAAAAAAAAGAGCGTCGAGAAAGAACTCCCACATCCGCACTTCCGAAATACTGAAAGGAAGATGGGTTGCAGTTAGTCCTCGTCTCGCCTCCCCCACCCCCTCCCCCCTTCCCCCTTCTTGATTATTAGTATAAGTTCTCAGTGCAAAGTTGAATTCAGTGCAAGGGAAATGTGGACAAAAGGAGAGAGAGAGAGAGAGAGAGAGAGAGAGAGAGAAAAAAACACAGATGGAGGATGAAGTGGAGCCAGTTCTCGCATTTCCGACCCGCCCGCTCGCAGTGCTTGAGAGGAACCCGGTCATTAAAGGCCCAAGGCTGACTCTCTTTGCGGAATGACAGCATATGCACGCGGTTCAACGGAAGATTGATTATGTTAGTGTAATGCTGATCCATGAATGTTATACATCAACTTATACATTGGGAAATAATTTCTAATGATGATAATGATGATGGTGATAATAATTCAATACAATGCAATGCTGATAATAATTCAATACAATGCAATGCTGATAATAATTCCTTATTACTATCATTATTATCATTATCCTCTTGATATTTATTCATATCATCACCATCAGTATTCTTAAAATTGTTTGGATTATTATCACCATTACCATCAATAGTAGTTTGGTCACGGCAGCAGTTGAAGAAGATAAATGTTTCTATTGCTGCTTCACTTGATTATGCAACTACTACTCATACTGATAACAAATATTCTTATAACCAAGACAAAAACAAAAACGAAAACAACAGCAACAACGACAAAACAATCGAAGGCAATGCTTATAATCATGGAACTTGTGTAAAACATAAAAGTAATAACAACAACCATCAAAATTTTTGACGTAATAAGTGTTACTCCACAGTGGCAATATTGACGCCTAAGATGATAACGAGCAATCTGTATAGTCATCAGACACATCTAACACCACAGCAATGTCTCCTATATCGATAACATACGAGTATATAAAGCTCACCAAAATCTAATCAAGTGCTCCCTTGGGCCTACGCTTTACAGGCCGTATATTGGTGAGGCTGTCTGAATGGCGCGAGGGCAAGCAAGGCCGGTGTGCTGTGTGACGCCGCCAGCTGATTGGATTCCTCAAGTGACGTACATCTCTCGCCTGTGCTGCTGCTGCTCCTCCTCCTCCTCCTCCTCCTCCTCCTCCTCCGCCCACATTCCCTGTTCTCATCTGGGAATTACGAGAGCTGTGATAACTCCGAGGACACGCTGAGCCTTCTCTCTTCCTGTGATATGAGTGTGAGAGCCACAGAACCCCAGTTATTAAGCTAGACGATCTTTCAATTTTGGGGGTTGATTTTGCAGGTCTTTTATTTTCAATGTTCGCTAGCTTTTCCCTCGATGGATTGCGTTTCATATCGTTGTTTCCTTGACGTTCTAGTTATATTGAACTCCCGAGTGGATGCACGTAGGCTTCCAACCACTTACTCAGAGCTTAGGTCAGGCTTCTTTCACTGAACATTCGCTCGAACTGTAACACGACCTCCTCCACGTAATGCAAATGAAACAGCCCTTAACCTTTTGCGTTGTTTTAGTGGAAGAAGTGTAATATTTAACTCCTACACAGTCAAAGTTAAGAAGGCTGAATGGAGAAATAAAGATGGAGCTTTTAATGAAAATCGTCCCACACAAACATATGAATATACTTTATGGGAATTTACAGTGAAATATTGTATATAAAAATAAACTGCTTGTCTGTTAAGATTGTGGAGGGAGGCACTATCTCCCCAGCCGTCCAAGCCTCAACAAAGAAAACATAAAAAATCCCACTGGAGTTAAAATTTTACTACATATATTTCCCTTTCCATTAGCATCTGAATCTCCTATCATATTTCATCTCTCTCTGTTGCATATCTATCATAATGATATTTTACTTTTGGTTTTCTCCTTGTTTCTTCGTCTTCCACCGTGTTCTCCACTTGTCCCCAATTCCACTGTTCGGATATGAACTTCGTTTTCAAATATATATCTAGCTTTACTTTCCTTCCATTCCCTTTGCTTTTCCGCCGTTCCCTTTTCCATGCCTCCCTTCAGATTCCCCCATATCCTTCCAATTCTTTCCTTCGCCCTCCTCCAGTACACAACCGCACGCGCTCCCGCACATTCATCAGCAGCTCGTCCTTACAATGGGAACCATAAATCTGGTTCCTCTTCCTCCACCCCGATAAAAAGATGCCTCCCCCCCCCCACCCCGCGAGACCTCATCTCTCCCTCCCCTCGCCAGACAACGCTTACGGACCCTCTTCCAGGCCACGTCTTCCGTCTCCCCTACTGCCACGCCTTCGAACCCCCACCAGGGCGCGTCTCCCTCCAGCTGCTGGGAAATGTGCCTGGCTCAGATCTGCCTTTGTTTTGCTTCTCTAAGATAAGTGAAGTCGCGAGACAGCGTCTTGTGAGTCGACGCTACTAGGTTATTGCGAATAAAAAGAACATCATGTTGAGGAAAAAAATCTTTTAGATTATCCTGTAGATCGTCCTGACTTTACACACTGCAGTATGTCGCCCTTCCGACCGCATTTCGTTGGGGCAAGACGCGCTAGCCTCCCTCCACGCCTTGAGAGGGCAGCATCGTCACCTTCCTTAAACGCTTTCCTCTGTGCCTCCTCCAGCAGCATCCTTCTCTCCAACAAAACTGCCAAGGCTCAACACACACTCAGCAGCTCAGGTCGTCAGGAAATTATCCGATCCTAGGAACCCTCGTTGAGATCCTACCCCCCCTCATCTCCCCACGATTCCCCGGCGCCCGAAAATTCTTTCATAATTCGGGCGAAGATGTACGAGGTCATACAAAAAACCTGTGAGCAAAGGCTATCTATGCGAGGCCGAGGTGCAAGGGTACGAGGGGGAGGCGAGGGGCGGGGGGCAGAGGAAAAGAAGGAGAGGGAAATGAAGAGGAACACAGCGGAGGCGGAGGTGGAGGTGGAGGAGGGGGTAGAAGTTTGCACTGACCGAAAAAGGAAATGTGTAAGAGGAAAATTACATTAAGGAAAGAAAAGTGGAAGAACAACCGAGAGGTCTTGTAAGGAGCGGCAATGGAGGGAAAAAAGTGTTTAGTGTGCAGTAAACCGAGGGCTTTGAGGGGAGGAGAAGCGGATGAGCAGACAGAAGAGATGAGGAGCACAAAAACAGAGACACGCACACAGGGGTTGGTGCATGGAATATATACATGTATACATACATACTTATACGCACAATTACACACACACACACACACACATATATATGCATATATATATATATACATATATATACATATATATTTATACATATACATAAATATATATTTATACATATATATACATATATATGAATACACACACACACACACACACACATATACATATATATGTATTTATGTATATATATATGTATATATATATATACATATATATATATATATGTATATATACATATACACATACATATATACACATACATACACATATATATATATATATATATATATATATATATATATATATATATATATATGTATATGTATATATGTATATATATATATATATATATATATATATATAAATATATATATATATATATATATATATATATATTCTACCTACCTACCTATCTCTCTCTCTCTCTCTCTCTCTCTCTCTCTCTCTCCCTCCTCTCCCTCCCTCTCTCTCTCTCTCTCTCTCTCTCTCTCTCTCTCTCTCTCTCTCTCTCTCTCTCTCTCTCTATATATATATATATATATATATATATATATATATATATATATATATATATAAATATAACGATAGAGATAGAAAGCGAAAGAGAGAGAGAGACGGAGAGAGAGAGACGGAGAGAGAGAGGCGGAGAGAGAGAGACGGAGAGGGAGAGAGAGAGAGAGAGAGAGAGAGAGAGAGAGAGAGAGAGAGAGAGAGAGAGAGAGAGAGAGAGAGTTAGAGAAGTTGAGGAAAAAAAGAAACAGCGAGGGGGGAGAATAAAAAAGAAAAGAAAAAAGAAAAGAAAAAAAAAACAGTGGCATATGATGAATACGAGGCACGGAGTAAACAGAAGAGGTAGAATCAAAGAA
>NW_028234403.1:38732433-38742433 GCF_977035675.1 Penaeus japonicus
AGCACTCGGGAAATGTGTTGTCCTGAGAGACAACTCCATGATGGCACAATTATGAAGAAGTGCATTATCTAATTTGGTTGAATTGGAAGACTGTCGATTAGGAGATTAGCACGTTGGAAGACAGCGTCGAGGTGGGTTGCAATATGCAAGGGGAAGAGTCGCTAGGGAAAGGATTCCTATAATGCAGTGAGTTGAGAGGACACCTGAGGGGCCTTGGGAAGGGCGTCGAGGAAAGAGGGTATCAAAGCGGTATGTTACGGAGACGTTATCTGAACGTTTACTCTATGGAAGACCTAATACGTCGATTTGGGTGTATTATGTTACTCAGGAAGTAGAACGCAGACACAGTTAAGTGGTGATTTGACATGGAAGTCTGATGGGGTATGTTGATATTATAGAGGCATACTTTTTGTGCTACTAATTTTAATACCAAGAATTATAATAACATGTAAAGTTTGCTTCCCATAAATACTTGCTGATGTCATTGTGCACTTGCTGTGCAACAGTGACACTGCATTCGTTTACGGCATCAGGCGGTATGTTACATTTTTGATAGATTGCAATTCGTGTTCATGATATAATGAACGCAATGCACAATGACAACGAATAACAAAGGCGGAGAACATAAGAAAGGGCCATAAAAAGGCCAATAGATAAAGATGACAAAGAAAGCATCTAACCAATCTGATTAACTTTCTTTGCACTTTATAGCACCATTGATAAAATACGATGATCACGGGCGGTGGTAAAGATCGAGGTTACGACAGACATCCAGGACGAAGGAGTAGTGAATGGGGTCACGAAGAAGAGCGAGATCCCAGTGGCAAGAATCCCTCAGACAGAAGACCCAGGGTTAGCAATCGGATCTAAAGGAAGGGGCGAGGGAGGGAGGGAGGAAGGGCACAGGGTACAAGGCATAAAAATAGGGGTATGGAAAAAAGGCAAAAAAAAAAAAAAAAAAAAAAAAAGAAGAAGAAAAGAAAGGAAAATAAGAATGAAGTCTCAGGAGCAGTAGCCGAGGTCGAGGAAAAGATTGAAAGTCCGGTGATGGTAAACAAGGAGTGAAAGGCGGGGATTCCAGGAACGCTAGCTGATGCCAAAGGACGCTCGAGATGGCAGTGAGAGGGAAGGAGGGAGGAAAGCAGGGAGGGAAAGAGAGAGGGAGAGGGAGGCATAGAGAGAGAGAGAGAGAAAGAAGGAGAGAAGTGAGGAACGGAGGGAATGAGAGAGGGAGAACGAGGCATAGAGAGAGAGAGAAAAAAAGGAGAGAAGTGAGGAACGGTGGGAAAGAGAGAGGGAGAAGGAGGCATAGAGAGAGAGAGAGAGAGAAAAGGAAAGAAGTGAGGAACGGTGGGAAAGAGAGAGGGAGAGGGAGGCATAGAGAGAGAAAAAAAAGGAGAGAAGTGAGGAACGGTGGGAATGAGAAAGGGAAAGGAAGGCAGACAGAGAGAAAGAAGGAAAGAAGTGAGGAACGGTGGGAAAGATAGAGGGAGAGGGAGGCATAGAGAGAGAGAGAAAGAAGGAAAGAAGTGAGGAACGGAGGGAATGGGAAAGGGAAAGGAAGGCAGACAGAGAGAAAGAAGGAAAGAAGTGAGGAACGGAGGGAATGAGAAAGGGAAAGGAAGGCAGACAGAGAGAAAGAAGGAAAGAAGTAAGGAACGGTGGGATTGAGAAAGGGAAAGGAAGACAGAGAAACAGAAAGAAGGAAAGAAGTGAGGAACGAAGGGAAGGGGAGAAGGAAAAGGAGGCAAAGAAAGAGAGAATGAAAGGAATGAGGAACGGAAGGAAGGAAGGAGAGAAGGAAAGAGAGAGAGAGAGAGAGAGAGAGAGAGAGAGAGAGAGAGAGAGAGAGAGAGAGAGAGAGAGAGAGAGAGAGAGAGAGAGAGAGAGAGAGAGAGAGAGAGAGAGAGAGAGAGAGAGAGGGAGGGAGAGAGAAAATGTAGGGAAAATCGGAGGTGGAGAGAGGGAAATGGAAATAAAGCAAGAAGAGAGAGGAAAAGAAAGAAAGAGAGAGAGAGAGAAAGGAAGGAAAGAGAATAAAGAGAGATAGATAGATAGATAGAGAGATGAGAGTGGGAAATGGAAGGGAAGAAAGATGGAAAGAGAGATAGGAGGAGGCGAGGAATAATGAAGAAAGAGGTAAAAGAATGAAAGACGAAACGTAAGAGAGAGCGAAAGGGAGGTAAAGAGAGAGAGAAAAATGAGTGAGAGAAGGAGGGAAGGAGAGAGGGAAAGGGAGACAGGGTAAGAGACGGACGGAGGCGGGTGAATTGAAGGAGGCAGATAAAGGAGTGAGAAAGAATAGGATAATGGGAGAAGGAGAGAGAAATGCGGAACAGAGAGAAGGGGAGACAGGGAAGAAGAGAGGGAAAAGGAGACAAGAGATATAGAAAGACCAGAGGCAGAGTGAGAAAAGCATAAAGAAAGAGAGAGAGAGAAGGAAGGTAGGAAGGGAGAAAAAGTGAGAAGAAAAGATAAAAAAAGCAATAGGAAGATAGGAAGAGAGAGGGGGTAGAAATCAAAGTTCGTGCATACCTCTTCAAAGTTAACAAGTCAAAGAAGCGAGAAGTCCCCCCCAAAGAAAGGAAATAGATATATGCAAACTTTAGATACACGATTTCCATATTCCGCATCCACCCAAAATAAGTTATCTCTTGAAAGTAAGCTATCTATTCAAATTATACTAGTTTTCCTCAGCAAATGTATTCTGGTACGCTGACCACTTAACATAAACTGATATAGCTCAGGAAACATTAGCCGTAAATACCAATCCATGTATTCGTTCACTGTATTGAATGCAAGAAAGGAGCGGGGCGTCACATTTGTTCTTAAGAAATATCACCATTTGTGTGGAATTTATTGTCTCTATGCAATGGACCAGGTTATGTTTCCTGTATGCACACCAAACATGAAGATAGAAAAAAAAACTGTTTATGTGGCTTAATATCAGTAATAATGATTAAGCAATGGGGCTGTGACAATGGCCAAGATAATAATCATCATTTTCCATACGGTTGTAGATATGATGGTAAATTGTTGCTCATTATATTTGCATATTAATATTTCTTTATATGCCTTTTATTCAAGATGAAGAGAGGGATCAAGAGAGAGAGAGAGAGAGAGAGAGAGAGAGAGAGAGAGAGAGAGAGAGAGAGAGAGTGAGAGAGAGAGAGAGAGAGAGAGAGAGAGAGAGAGAGAGAGAGAGAGAGAGAGAGAGAGAGAGAGAGAGAGAGAGAGAGAGAGAGAGAGTTGCAATTACTGTTGCCAAAGGCCTTCACATTTTGGGTGCTTATAGTGCCTCAGAAGTTCCACTTCAACAGACCTATTCGGGTGCAACGAAGTCACACCCTATTATGATGACTGACATTTGAAATTAATGTACTTGCGTGATTTCTTTATTAATGATACAAAGTTACTGTACCCAACACTTGGAATGCTGATACTCGACACGTCTGTAGTAAACCAGTCTTTGAGTAAAAAAATGCGACAACTTCAACTTTCAATGGAAGCTGATGACATCAGGGTTTGCGATGACATCTACTTTTAGTTGACTTTTAAATCTGATACAGCCCTCGCTGCAAGGGCCTTCAAGACACTAACTCTGACGGCTTATCGCCTCTTTCGCACTGACCCTCGCGATTGCATCACGAGCACGCAGCATTACCCATAAAAAATTACAACCTCTGGATAATTAGGGTGAGGCAAGAAAGGCAGAAGGGAGTGCCTAGACGGCCGCGCTGTCAAGGGCGTCCGGACCCGCTGGCCTGCTTGGTCTTGCATGCAATGATTCGCTGATAATTATTCATAACGCCACGTTTTAATGGCCGGGTGTTGACTGCGGACGATTTTTCAATGGCTGTGTTTTGAGAACGAGGACGGCTTCAGGATCTGATAGATGGAGGGCGTGCATGACATCTGGACTCTGAGGGAGCGACTTGCCAGGGAATCTGGTCTCGTCCCTCCTGATTTATTCATACGGATATGTGTGAAGATCGAGTGTTTGAATGAAAAAATATATATTGGATGTATGTTTTACACACACACACACACACACACGTACACATACACATACACACATACACATACACACACACACATACACATACACATACACACACACACACACACGTACACATACACATACATATACACATACACATACACATACACACACACACACACACACACACACACACACATATATATATATATATATATATATATATATATATATATATATATATATATATATATATATATCAGTAAAGACTAAAAACAATTAAACTGAACTGACCAAAATATAGTGGATACGATAACTCGATGGGAAATACCTGTAGTGTGCGACTGTAAATGTTTTGGCACATTCAGTTTCAGCTGTTCCGGTTTTGGGGACAATTGAGATGACCCCTTGAATGCAACAACAATACGATAACTAAAAAACGGTCCTTTTATTAAAGACAAAGAAATTGGAAATGGCAAACTAGAAACCAACAAAGCCTTTATCAAGAAATTGGCCAAATTGTTTGATATCCTAAGCTGCAGTGACATTAAAAGCTTCTTATTAATTACAAGCACACAAAAGAGCAATCCCTCTAATGGTATCGTGTTCATAATGGGGCAAGAAGACAAGATCGGTAGTACTGACCCATGCCAGATGAGCATTCTGGGTCTACTTGACTATTAACTGCAATTGGGGAGGCATTAGCGACAGCAGGAAGATACAGCACTTCGTATAATAAACATCACAAACTACTGCAATATCTAGATAAAGTCATTACCCATAGAGTATCTTACCTTTATCTAGTTCTGATGAACTATGAAGAACGCTTTACTAGAATAAAAAAAAAAAACATTTTGATGCCATGTACTCGTAATGCCCACTTTTAAACGGGACTTAGATTATAGTTTTCGATGCTAAACTTTTGTTCATAATTAGTACATGCACATGTACTAAGGACTCCTAACCAGATAGATGGCAGATCAATTGACAAGACCTGTGTTGCAAACTAGAGGCAAAATGGCGACCCCATCAATAAATAAATAAAACAAAAATGAGGAAATAAAAAAAGTAAATGAAAATACAAAGTTTTAGAACCATGTCAAGTGGAAGCATTAAATTCCTACCAGATCCTGGTTCTTCGTGTGGAAATAACTTATAAGCTTGAATGATAAATCCTAAATGTCACAAAATTAAAGATTTCTTTACACCTCGTCGGGTTAGATATAATCGTTTAAACTCATGAAAGTGAAAGAATGAATAGGTTATGATGATAATAATGATAAGAATAATGGTGATAACAGTAATAACAAAGATAATGCTCACAATAGTAACAAAGAGGGTTTTGATGATGATGATAATAATATCAAGGATGATTATAATAGTATTAACATTAACACAATGTACTATTACTACTATTATAAAAAAATAGCAATAAATACAAACAATCAAGATATCTGCAATAACGGTTGCAATTATTACCAATTACCATGAAACATTTATTACGATCTATAATGGCGACAGTTGATGATGATGGTAAGAAAAATAAATGAAAGTAAAATAACAATCGTAACAAAATCACCAATGATATTAACATCAACAGCAGCAGGAATCATAAAGATGATCATAATGATAAAGGATGACTTAAGCATGACAACAACGGTGATAATACCAATGATATTACACGATTAAGACTACTGTTGTTTATTGTTCAAGAGTGTATAGTTATGGTTGTGCATATAACTACCATTGAGTAGACTATTGATAATTATAACTTGATACTTCAAGTAATGTTTAAGGAGAAATCATGGCCGAGTTTAAATATCCGTGGTACTTAGTATACCAACATTCAGAAATTGATATATTATGTATTTACTTCCAAAAATATGAAATATATATCTTTAGTTAGTCCGATGGAGGACCCTATCACTCAAAAAATATTTATCATATCTTTAAAAAAATTATTCGGAGCATAGCGATTCGGGAACGGTTTTGGATATTAGAAAATACATATATTTTTCTTGTCAAATCCAAAAACGAAAATATCGCTTTTACGGTGTGAATTTTGGTCAGGAAAATTTTCAAGCGTAAATAGTTATTGCGAGATACAATGCCTTCTCTTGGCATCCCCATCGGTGCCAATAAATTCCCTTCACATTATCGACACCTTTATAAAATTCTGGCCGGCGCTGGCATTTTCTGAGGACGCGAGCAAGAAATTTGGTTCGAGAACCGCGAATTCTCTTGCACGATATAATTCCTATCACGAGCGTCATTTGTCTCACTCTGCAACGGTGATAATCTTTTACAAACTCTGCCATAACACAGCCCTTAAAGTAAAACCTTAATTTTTCCCCGGTGACGCCAGTAATCCCTGCTCCATGGCGCCAATAATCCTCCTCCACACAGCGCCCTTGTTCTCCCTCCGCTCAGGCCACCGACGTTTTTCTTTTTTCCCTTTCACTTCGCCCCATCCTACCACAGCGATAATCCTAGCCGTCTCCCCCCATAGCAATAATTTGGAGCAGTAATCTATCCCAGCAGGCAGCAGGGAGCAGGCGGGAGGGGAGAGCGAGACGGCGGGTGGTGGTGGCAGTCGGTCTCCTGCGGGGCCGCCATCGCCTCACTCCTTTACCTCGGCCGGTAGTGTTGGCCGCCAGCCATCTCCCACCCGACCCATGCGCTCGGCTGCGGCTTCGGCTTCGGCTCAGCTGACGATCACGACGTCGGCCCTCGCGCCTGCTATACAGGTCGACCTATCTGTCATAATATCTCAGGATTAGTCTCGCAAAGGCAAAATCTTATTCTGGGAGAAAAATTCTGGGACCTGACACACATAGCTTCTTAATTCACAATTTGAGAGCAGTCAGACTTGCCCTAGTAAATCCCGTGGAATCACCTACTAAAGAAATGAACTATTTATTGAAATATTATGACGGAAATATGGAGCCATGTTCAGGTCATCGCCTGCTTGCCGTTACAATTCTACAGTAGACTTGCTCTGACGCTGTACTCGGCCAGCGCCACCCCTGGACGGCGGACAGCGGCTATCATCAATATACATCAAGTGTATCAGGTTTTTGTTTCACTTGGCACGGTACAGAGGCGGCAGCGCGGGAGGAAGGGGGGGGGGGCAAATAGGGGTTTCCATCTCAAAGCAAGCTCTTACCATGGTAGTTATCGGAAGACATTTAGCTTGAATGAACGTGACCCGGTAAGCTGATGTCCGGCGATTCGAGTAAGAAAGCGAATGCATCCACTGCCGCCTCGAGAGCCCCGAGTCCGTTCCTCATGTCGTTGTATGGCATTCTGACGCAAGAATCTCTCTCGCCACGACGCGCCCCGTGGTTGTGCTGCCTCCACGTTCCGTCTTGGCTAATGTTCTGGATCGAGAAGCTCCGTGGCGCGGCTGCCCCAGACCGCCGCCGTGGTGGACGCGGCACACATCCCACCCCCGCCCTCGCCCGCACCCACGCCCAGAGGGAGAGCTCTGAACATGGCCGTGATTTGCTGTTTCACTGCTGCCCAGCGTAGGCGCTACACCTACTGCATAAAGTAACGTTCGTGCTGAAGCATTGTGTTGTGCTATATTTCGCAGTGCATGGTGACATACCATTGTAATAAAATGTTAGTTTAGAGAAATGAGGGACAATTCCAAATTAAAAGTTTGAGGACGTGTGTGTAAACAATCAGCCAAGTTAATAACAAACTTTAGTAGTTCTTTGGTGTAGCAGATGCTGCACTTCTGTGCTCTAGTAGTTTTTAAGTAAATGTGCGTGAGTGTCTACAATAAGCATGACTTCAAATTGTATACTGTATAATAACCTTTTTTACTTACAAAAGATTCAGAATTTTTTCCCTCGTGTGCACGCGAAGAGGAAGCCCTTTTTATGAACTCTACCGTGAAATTAACCTACAAACAAGAGGTCATAATTCTGAACTTGCTCTAACTTCGAGTCGCATATCTTTCTTTACCTCATTAGTGAAGTTCATCTTTGTTCAACCAGTCATCCGCCCTTCCACTGCTTCCACCATACGCAAAACACAACCTCACCCGAGATACGTTTTCCTATGATAATACAATCACATATACGCAATCTTGAACATACGGCCTCTGTATACAAAGGTGTTTCCTCCGTGGTGGCGTATGGGAGTACCAACCTTATATCTCCTCTTGTATATATACACCCAGCGCGATTCGGGTACTACATTTACTAAGATAATTGTCGTGCTTTACGCGGCTGATCAATAGCTCGAACTTTAATGAAATAGCCTTGTTGCATGATGGTGCAGGATGATATTGCACGTTGCTGCAGCACAATGTTTCACGCTAAAATATCGTAATATTGTACGCTACAGATGGACATAGTTGGTCATGATGGTGCATGTTATATCTTTTTAAAGCTGCGTTACCGCAACATTTCAAAATTAAACTACGATATATTACATTATGTTACAATCTAAGTTTCATTTATAACGCTAAATTTAATTTCCCAAATCCATAATTGTGCGTACTAACGACAGGTCATACCATTCATTGCACATGACCCATGGTTATTTTTAATCATGAACGTTTTTTCTGTCTCACTATATTTTGCCGTGATCTTTTTGCCATCACAATTACTCCATTCAGCGTTTCATCACAAATACAGTAAACACTTCATTTCAGAGCAATACAAATGTAACGATTGCCACCTCCTCGATTCCTGAACACACGCATATCCTACAAAGGAACTCCTTAACAGACACAGGAGAGCAAATATCGTACCTGCTTTCTCGTCGGACAAACGTCGCCCGTTCGCAAACTTCATATCTGCGCCAGCCTCCCGACCACTAAACGTCTACGAACGGCGCAAAAAAGGACGTTAAAAAGCAAGTCAGTGTTAGTTTATTGCAGACACGAAAAACATTCGAATGCTTCACGTGCAACAACCAAGCCTGGAAGTGTTGCCTCCGCGTCTCAGGTGGAAGTGGGTCGAGCCTGCTGCCATGCTGCCTCTATCACATAACTTAGTGTCTTGAATAGGAATCTGGTGATATTCACGAGCTGGATCGAGAGTTAAGTCCTTGTTAGTGGACATGTTAACTTGGATCAGCGAAGATTTCACTTTATTTAGACGCGAGTCACACTACGTAAAAACACCACTCTCTCTTTCTTGATAAACTCAGGCGTTTTAACAGAAAGAAAACCATAACGATTACAATAAAATAAAAAGCGACCGGACACCATTAGCGAGGCAATAAGCACGAATGCGCAAGATAGTGACCAAGTGGCCGGGAACCTCCTGTCTCGGGCCGGCCTGTTGACCTGTCTCCAGCCGCGCCCAGATCCCTCCCTGGCTCAACCATGTAACCATCTACATTTAAAACGTCAATTTGGGACCTCCGAGCCTCTGGTACACGGCCAGGTAGTCACTGTCTACGGAATACAGGGCATTTGCCACATTGAATGGGTGGCATCAGATAGTGCTCTCGTGGTGGTTGATTCATTGTGAATTTTGTTTCTTGCATTGTTCTGCAAAGGAAGAATCAGTTTTATTTATCGGTGTTAAACTATGAATGATATAAATAGTTTGTCATTGTTATATTCTGCCGGTCAAATGTTTATCATTATGAGAGGGAATTACCATTTTGTGATTTCTTTTCAGTGATATATAGTAATGGTATATTTACAGAAATTTGAAAGGTAAAGTGTCGCATTTTGGATCTCGAGGGGCTTGCGAGTATGTCCGTTTGTGATTCGCGTCTGTTATACTCGTTTTGGGCATATACACGTGTGTTATACTCGGGACTCGTTTCGGGCAGTGTTGGGTTAATGTGTTTGTATTTCTTCAGTCATTCTGTAAAGCCTGTACCAGCGTGTAGGTTTTCCGTCGCGCTGTACGTTTTACGCGACTTGGCTGGATGAGTTGCTCTTTTTGGTCTTGTCTCGGTCGGTCGTCGTGGAAGATAAGGCAGAACGAGTTGGACCGAGCGACAAACGGATAGCTCGTTTAGGGTATC
>NW_028234403.1:38754933-38764933 GCF_977035675.1 Penaeus japonicus
GCGCGCGCGCGCGCGCGCGCGCGCGCGCGCGCGCGCGCGCGCGCGCGCGCGCGCGCGCGCGCGCGCGCGCGCGCGCGCGCGCGCGCGCGCGCGCGCGCGCGCGCGCGCGCGCGCGCGCGCGCGCGCGCGCGCGGCGCGCGGGCGGGCGGGCGCGCGCGAGCGCGCGCGCGCGCGCGCGCGCGCGCGCGCGCGCGCGCGCGCGCGCGCGCGCGCGCGCGCGCGCGCGCGCGCGCGCTCACTCTCGCGCGCTCGCGCGCGCGCGCGCGCTCGCTCGCTCCCGCGCCCGCTCGCGCCCGCGCGCGCGCGCGGGCCCGCGCGCGCGCGCGCGCGCGCGCGCGCGCGCGCGCGCGCGCGCGCGTGCGCGCGCGCGCGCGCGCGCGCGCGCGCGCGCGCGCGCGCGCGCGCGCGCGCGCGCGCGCGCGCGCGCGCGCGCGCGCGCGCGCGCGCGCGCGCGCGCGCGCGCGCGCCCGCGCGCTCGCGCGCGCGCGCGCGCGCGCGCGCGCGCGCGCGCGCGCGCGCGCGCGCGAGCGCGCGCGCGCGCGAGCCCGACCCCGCAAGGGCGCGCGCGCGCGGGCGCGCGCGATCGTGCGCGCGCGCGCGCGCCCCCGCGCGGGAGAGCGGGCGCGCGCGCGCGTGCGCGCGCGCGAGCGCGCGCGCGCGCGCGCGCGCGCGCGCGCGCGCGCGCGCGCGCGCGCGCGCGCGCGCGCGCGCGCGCGCGCGCGCGCGCGCGCGCGCTCGCGCTCGCGCGCGCGCGCGCGCGCGCGCGCGCGCGCGCGCGCGCGCGCGCGCGCGCGCGCGCGCGCGCGCGCGCGCGGGCGCACTCACGCGCGCACGCGCACTCGCGCGCGCGCGCGCTCTCGCGCGCACGCGCGCGCGCGCGCGCGCGCGCGCGCGCGCGCGCGCGCGCGCGCGCTCGCGCGCTCGCACGCGCGCGCTCGGGCTCGCGCGCGCGCGCGCGCGCTCGCGCTCGCCCGCGCGGGCGCGCGCGCGCGCGCGCGCGCGCGCGCGCGCGCGCGCGCGCGCGCGCGCGCGCGCGCGCGCGCGCGCGCGCGCGCGCGCGCGCGCGCGCGCGCGCGCGCGCTGGCGCGCTCTCGGGCGCGCGCGCGCGCGCGCGCGCGCGCGCGCGCGCGCGCGCGCGCGCGCGCGCGCGCGCGCGCGCGCGCGCGCGCGGGCGCGCGCGCGCGCGGGCGCGCGCGCGCGCGCTCGCGCGCGCGCGCGCGCGCGCGCGCGCGCGCGCGCGCGCGCGCGCGCGCGCGCGCGCGCGCGCTCGCTCGCGCGCGCGCGCGCGCGCGCGCGCGCGCTCGCGAGCGCGCGAGCGCGCGCGCGCGCGCGAGCGCGCGCGCGCGCGCGCGCGCGAGCGCGCGCGCGCGCGCGCGCGCGCGCGAGCGCGCGCGCGCGCGCGCGCGCGCGCGCGCGCGCGCGCGCGCGCGCGGGCGCGGGCGCGCGCGCGCGCGGGCGCGGGGGCGCGCGCGCGCGCGCGCGCGCGCGCGCGCGCGCGGGCGCGCGCGCGCTCGCGCGCTCGCCCGCGCTCGCGCGCGCGCGCGCGCGCGCGCGCGCGCGCGCGCGCGCGCGCGCGCGCGCGCGCGCGCGCGCGCGCGCGCGCGCGCGCGCGCGCGCGCGCGCGCGCGCGCGCGCGCGCGCGCGCGCGCGCGCGCGCGGGCGCGCGCGCGCGGACGCGCGCACGCGCACACACGCGCACACGCGCGCGCGCGCGCGCGCGCGCGCGCGCGCGCACGCGCGCACGCACGCGCGCGCGCGCGCGCGCGCGCGCGCGCGCGCGCGCGCGCGCGCGCGCGCGCGCCAGCGCGCGCGCGCGCGCGCGCGCGCGCGCGCGCCCCCCCGCGCGCGCGCGCGTCCCCCCGCGCGATACCGTGCGAGCGCGCGCGCGCGCGCGAGCGCCCGAGCGCGTGCGCCCGCGCCCGCGCGCGCGCGCGCGCGCGCGCGCGCGCGCGCGCGCGCGCGCGCGCGGGCGCGGTCGCTCGCGCGCGCGCGGGCGCGCGCGCGCGCGCGCGCGCGCGCGCGCGCGCGCGCGCGCGCGCGCGCGCGCGCGCGCGCGCGCGCGCGCGCGCGCGCGCGCGCGCGCGCGCGCGCGCGCGCGCGCGCGCGCGCGCGCGCGCGCGCGCGCGCGCGCGCGCGCGCGCGCGCGCGCGCGCGCGCGCGCGCGCGCGCGCGCGCGCGCGCGCGCGCGCGCGCGCGCGCGCGCGCGCGCGCGCGCGCGCGCGCGCGCGCGCGCGCGCGCGCGCGCGCGCGCGCGCGCGCGCGCGCGCGCGCGCGCGCGCGCGCGCGCGCGCGCGCGCGCGCGCGCGCGCGCGCGCGCGCGCGCGCGCGCGCGCGCGCGCGCGCGCGCGCGCGCGCGCGCGCGCGCGCGCGCGCGCGCGCGCGCGCGCGCGCGCGCGCGCGCGCGCGCGCGCGCGCGCGCACGCGCGCGCGCGCGCGCGCGCGCGCGCGCGCGCGCGCGCGCGCGCGCGCGCGCACGCGCGCGCCCGCGCGCGCGCGCGCGCGCGCGCGCGCGCGCGCGCGCGCGCGCGCGCGCGCGCGCGCGCGCCCGCGCGCGCGCGCGCGCGCGCGCGCGCGCGCGCGCGCGCGCGCGCGCGCGCGCGCGCGCGCGCGCGCGCGCGCGCGCGCGCGCGCGCGCGCGCGCGCGCGCGCGCGCGCGCGCGCGCGCGCGCGCCCGCGCGCACGCGCGCGCGCGCGCGCGCGCGCGCGCGCGCGCGCGCGCGCGCGCGAGCGCGCGCGCGCGCGCGCGCGCGCGCGCGCGCGCGCGCGCGCGCGCGCGCGCGCGCGCGCGCGCGCGCGACACTGATTGCAAGCAAGCAACAAACAAAGTCGGAACTAAATACCAGTTTGCAGGAACTTTCATTCGGTCTCTCTTGTTTGTTTTTTTCTTCTTCTTCTGCCCAGGTCCTCTAACCTTTTAAGACATGCAAGACAGATTGTGTTAAGATCAGATATCCTTAAGCTCAACCACGTTGCATACAGCGAAAGGCTAAGTTGCAACCAGCACCGGGAGGCATTTCATTGTCCTCCTCTCTCTCTTGATTCTCTTCTGAGTCTTACTTTCGTCTTGTCTCTATTTGTCTCATTGTCTCTTTGCGGTTGAGATCTTGATCTCTTTCGTCTCTTTTTCTTTTCTTTCTTTCTTTCTTTCTTTTTTTTTTCTCTCTCACTCTCCCTCTCCCTCTCCCTCTCCCTCTCCCTCTCCCTTTCCCATTCCTTCTCCCTCTCCCTCCCTTCCCCTCCCTCTCCCTCTCCCCTCCCCCTTCTCCTCCCCCTCCCTTTCTCCCTTCCTTTTCCCCTCCCTCTCCCCCTCCCCTTCCCCCTCCCCTCCATCTCCCCCATCTCCCTCTTCCTCTCTACCGCTTAAAAAAGGAACGCAGAAATGGAACAGGAGAGTCCCCAATAAACCGAGACGCGATCATCCAATAAGGGAGGTGTTGACAGTAGAGACGGGGGCGGGGAGGGGGGGGGGGTGGTGGGGAGGGGGGGGGGGGGGAGAGGAGAGGGGGAGAGGGGGAAAGGGGAGGGGGGGGGGGGGAGGGGAGGGGGGGGCGGGGGGGGAGAAAGCCAAGCCATCCCCAGAGCCAATCACCCGGGACGCGTACCGGAGGCAGGAGGAGAGTCGGCCTGCACAGCGCTCGTCCTGGCGGGGGGGAGCAGGAGGGGGAGGAGAGGGAAGGGGGAGGATGGGGAATGTTGGGGAGGGTGGGGGGGAGGCGAGAACGGATCCTGCTAAAGATGGCAGAGGGCGAAGGGGAGAGGGAGGAAGGGGTGTTGAGAAGTGAGGGGGGGAGGGGGGCATGACCAGCCCATGTAAGGAAGGAAAAATCTCGATCAACCGAATATGTTATATATTTTTTTTTTCGTTTCGTTCCGGGGATTAGGTATCACATACATATATTTCTTTTCCTTTTTTGTTCATGGTCTTTCACGGAGTTGACACTCGATTATGTGCCTGACGTAGAGGTTTTAATTATCTGAGATCTCTAATTATGCCCAAGAGCTCGGGTTACCGCTCTTTATGGCTGATTATCCAGGCTAATTAACCCTTCACGTGACCGACCACCCAACACCACCTTGCTGGTTGTGTTGCTTTACTTTCGCACACAATAATATGTTTCCATTTCTACATTCGACTAAATGTGTCATCTCTCATTAATGTAACATTGTGTCTTATTACCATATTACTTAAGTGTGTCTGGGTGATACAGGTCCATTAGCTGGGTACATCAGCAGAGTGATGTACTTTCCGATTAACTTATGTAAGTACATCCGTCTACGGTTCCCTCTGGCTGATCGGAGAACAACTTTCCTTTAGGGCGAGACTCCCCTCCTTCCAGCCTTGAAACTTCTCTTCCCTTCCCAATACCTCTTTCTTATTGGCTGGAAAGGAGGAGGATGGGGAGGGGAGCCAGATCCTGTTCTGGAATTCTAGGGCATAAATATGATGATCCTCATTAATTTTTCTTATGAACGAGAGCAATAATGGATTTTTAATGAACGCCAGTCCAGCATGGCGAAGAGCTTATAAGCATATCTTACTTCCAGACCTCCAGCTGGACACCAAAGACTGTGAGTGGCCGAGACAACCGGGTATGTAGAAGGTAGAAAAGCCTCGGCGATAGACAAAATACGGACGCACCATCAACGATTTTCTCCCTTCTGAAATTCCACACTCAAACTTTATCGAAAATGCCTCTATGTTAAAAAAAAAACTTTCCTTTGACGCTCGTCCCTCTAACCCTCGTCGTAATCCCTCTCCTCCCTCCCTTCGGCGAGACGTCCAGCGGCAGAACGCACACGCGCTCTATTCTTAGCCTCTACGCCCGCCGCTCCTGCGTACGGGGTCACGGCGCACGAACGACAACGGTGCGTGTCGAGTCACTGGCCAGGCAGGCCCTCTAAATCGGGAGCTACGGGTCGTCCCTTCGGAGATAAAATAAACTCGAGTCTTTTGCCCTAGAATGATGTACGGAGAGAGAGGGCGGACGTTGCTTCCCTGTGCTCAGGGAGAGAGACCCGCGAAGGTCTGGGCTCTAGTTTTGGTGTTTGGGCCCAAAATCAATATGTGTAATTCGTGAATTGCGAATGCTTGCTAATGGGTATAACTTACGGAAGCACACACACACACACACACACACACACATATATATGTATATATATATATGAATACATATATATATATGTATATATATAAATATATACATACATACACACACAAATACCTATCTATCTATCGTGTGTGTGTGTGTGTGTATGTGTGTTTGTGTATGTATGCATGTGTGCGTGCGTGTGTATGTGTATGCGTGTGTACGTGCATGAGTGTATGTGTATTTATCAACATGAATTCCTGACCCACCCCACTTTCCTGCAAAAGAGAAAGAAAACCTACTGATTTTCGATGGCACAATATCAGCAGGAAAATATCAAAGAGCAAGCTCCCTTATGTTACCTAGTCGCCTGAGACTTGACATCTGCGCAAGGAAAAGCGTTCATGTGTGTGTGAATCGAAACATTCAGTCTCTCCGTATCGCTTTGTAAACTCCTACGTTTTGTAAATGCATTCTTTGTGTCGGGCTCATGCTGGGGGAAGCTATATTGTAGGCTGCCGTGAGAGAGACAGTTAGAGGAAATAGGGACGGAGGGAGGAAAGAGAGGACGAGGAAACTACAGAAATACAGATTTTATACACACACACATATAATCATATATGTATATATATATATATATATATATATATATATATATATATATATATATATTATATATATATATATATATATAATATATATACATATATAGTATATATACATATATATATATATATATATATATATATATATATATATTATATATATATTATATATATTATATATATATATATATATATATATACATACATACAGATAGGTTTTATGTATGTATAAATTGTATTTCGGTATACATATATTTATATATAAACACATTTTTTTCTCTCTCTGTCACTCTATACTTGTCTCTTTCTCTCTGAATATCTGTCTCACTCTCTGTATTTATTTATATATCTGTCTATCTATCCAGCTATCTATCGGTTTATCTATCCATATAGCTAGGTATATCAGTCTATCTTTGTCCTGTTAATAACAATACTAAAATATGTAATACTTGAATATGGTTTTGAAAAAAAATAATTCGTAAATGTCAATTTCATCAATATGATGCTGTGATAACAACAATATCAGTAATGAAAACCATAACATGAAAATAAGGGAAAGAGGCGAAGAAGAGAGAGGGGAAGGGAAAAGGGAAGAGAAAGCGATATAAAAAGAAGAAAGTGTTTTACACTATATCATCTTGAAGGCACAAAAAATGGCTGAGGTTAAAAAATCTCTGATTCTTTCCGACGTTAGGCCTAGCTGCCACGTCACACTCACAAAAAGATGCAGAACAAAAAATCTTAGCGTGCGGGCCAAACCTTCTTCTAAGTGTTGGTCTGTCTTATCAGTTGTTTGACTTCGGAGAGAAACAGTGAAATGAATATGTGGCAAGATGTGTATATATATTTTTTTCGTTTTATGTAGTGGTTGTAAATTTTATGTATTCTTGTTTTTTTCAAAGGAAGAATAATAAGACATTTCGTAAGAAAAGATAAATAAGTGAAAACGACCCAGCTAACAGAGTGTCTTTATGCACCACAGTTTTATATACTCATAAAATCGTAGGGCGCATTCTTCCTAGATATTCATGCAACCCCATAATCCTTCTACATAACCCTACTACTCCCAAGGAGTTTTCTAACCATAATCACGCAACGCACGATCTCTCAATATCTTCGTGTTCCCCATACAGACACGCTTCTTATGATTTCTTCATGACAAAATAATACCCCATGATTTTCTAATACACTAAGGCGGTTTATCTATGAAACTCGTTCCCTTATCGAATCTTTGGCCAAACGTGAGCGATGCTTTGACAAGGTACCTAGTTATCACATGGACTATTGCCACGGATTCTTATATGATGTATAATCTTTATGGATGGCCATGAGTCAGAGGATATGATAAAGCTGTATTCTTTGTAATCTCTTCAGTCACACAATCAGATAATCTCCCATACATCTCTTCAACCCCCACCCCAATGAAAAAAATCACTTGATAGTTACTTCTCAATAAGGGAACAATCCTTTCTACACACTTATGAAACGGCTTCCAATTATGAAACACACAGGCTCTCCATAACGTCGTGCACTATGCGTGTCTTCCTTACACAGCTCCCTTACAAGTGAAGGGCTTACCTGCGTAAAAAAAGGAGTGACAACCAGACACCGGATTCAGGATACTGAGTATTTTGTCCTTCTTACGGCCAGTTACATGATACTCTGTGAAGAATTTCTGGTTGGAGTGATGAAAGTATTTCTTTTTCCTTTGAAAATACGATCTCATTTGTAGAACATTTATTTTTGTTTCGTAGTATAATGGGAACTCCCCCCTAAACACAAACACACACAGCAAGACCTTTAAAAGCACTAGTTACTGGATAGCCTTTGTAATTTCAATTGCGTTAATTTACAGCTCCGGTCACGTCGTTTCGAGATAAACTTTCAGCAACTAGCAACGCCCTGCATAACTCCCTTGCCTTAAAAGCAACGGTAGAAGAGTCAAGTCCTTATCAGACACACGTGACCTTTAGCAGGACATCCACTGATCAGGCGTCCTACTCCTGCGCTTCGTTTGGGTGTCACACCGCCACTCCAGGAACATACAGCAGCTTGTTCATCGCCTGCTTAATTTAGATCCTTTGCTCAATTAACTCTCAACATTAAAGCCTCGAAGATAAGTTTCACCTCCGACTTATTTCCAAGACCTCAAGTGACATGTTTTTTTGCGTAGGTCTGTCAGCAGTAGATTTTTGTTACTGGTATATTATACAGGTGTTTTAAATAGACTATTCTTTTTAAAAGTTACCTGTAGATAAAACATAAAACTTTCACTCAAAATGAAAAAAAATATTAGTGACACTCTTCAAAAGTATGAATACATTTCTTCGCGTACTTTCATTAGTTACTCCCTAGGGTAATTTCAGAATTGTCGGTATAATCAATAGTGAACCAACCTCAGGTTTTACTCTCTGATTGGCCAGACTAATCAGCCCTTTAATTGCGATGACTGGGGCTCGGTGTTCCCTCTGTGATCAGAGTATCATTGCAAACGTCAGTTACGTTTAACAGTAAAAAAAATATTTGTATAGTAACCTCCCTTTCCTGAGTTATGCTATACCTATCTTGACATTTACCGGCATTGTTCTCGTAATTGAGATCATGAAAACATCACCAACTGTACCTTGGTCTTTGCAGCTCCGGATGGACGAACCCCACGAGCTCCACGTCCACGAGTGACCTGGAATGTGGGACAATAGGTCAGTCTTGTGACGTCATGAGACAGACTTGGCATGGCTGACGCTGACTGATGGCTGGCCCGGACCGCTGATCACTCGCCTTTTGGGGGATGGAACTGGCGAGGGAAAGGGGTGCTGTGGTGCTGGGGAGGAAGGGGCGGGGGGCTGGGGGCAGAGGAAGGGGGAAGGGAGGAAAAACGGGCAAAGGATGGGTGGAGTGGGGAAATCAGGGGCTAAGGATGGGTGGAGTGGGGAAAAAGGGACAAAGGATGGGGAAGTTTGAGGCTAAGGAAAAGGGGATGGGGAAATCAGAGGTAGATGAGAGGTGGAATAGGGAAATAAGGAGCAGAGAAGATTGAAGAGGGGAAATAAAGGACAGAGAAAGGATGAAATGGGGAAATAAAAGTCTAAGGCGGGGTGGAATGGAATGAGGAAATCGGGGTCAGAGGAGGGGAGAAGAACCGGGAAATAAGGGACATAGGAAGGGTGAAGTAAGATAAATAGGAGGCGAAGGTAAAGGATGAATGAAGGCAATGCGGGGAAAGGGTCAGATGAAATAAGAAAATTAGGAGGAAAGAAAGAAAGAAAGGGGCTTGTGGGAAAAGAAGATATATGCGTAGTTATGGAATCCAAAAAAATGAGGAGAGGGAATGGAGGCTGAACACCACGCACAAATAGGACATTTGAGTTGATCGTTTGGAATGATATATTTACAGCCTTATAGATCTACTCATTATAACAAGAGGCTTTTCTGCTCGTGCCGGTAGACCTAATTGTCGAATAAATCCTTCAAATTAAGGGAGAGATGTTAGAATGGTCACAATATTGATGAAATTAACACAATGAATAACAAGTAAGTATGGGACTGGAACCTCGCGCACTGAAGATAATGCAATTAGTTCCTCAGACGTTGGAAATGTGGTGGTCCTACAAACAAAATACAACATAGCGTGGTAGGCTACAATGCTGTTCCACCGCCCATTTTAGCAAAGGTGAAGTGGAGCCTTAGACAGAGTGAAAGGACCAACTTCCTCATTGTCTATGCTTATGAAAAAAAAAAAAAACTTTTTGGGACTGATGTTAGCCATTACCGATATGACGTGACCCTAAACCTTATCTCAGACTTCCCTGCTAAAAGAGGTTTCATAAAAGCTACGGATATACAGAACGACTTTACGTGACTAACATGTTTCATGTAGTCGCAGTATCACAAAGTTCAGGACAACTAGCCCATGATAAGTAGGTTCTACTAGTATTTCATTTTTGTTTGTCCTCAGTGCGTGATTACGGATACATATAGATTGTGTATATATATTCTTATACACAAGAACGTTGATAACTCGAAGCCCGATCCCTTTATAATGTAATTTCCAGTCTACTTGGATTTTTTTTCTTCTTTTTTTTTTGAAAACAAAATCGATTTTATTCTCTACTGTTCCTCTTGCATAGGATTATGTTATGCAAATTAGGAACGGTTATGCTAAGCCTGATTAATTGGTTTGGTGTGTCAACAACTTTTGAATCATCAGTTAATAAAAAGAAAATATTATTCAGATTTCGAGCGTGAAAAAGTCAATGTGCAAATGTTGGTTCGCTCCATTTTCCCCGCCGCAGATTATGCATAATTTCA
>NW_028234403.1:38767433-38769933 GCF_977035675.1 Penaeus japonicus
GATGGATTGATAGATGGGTTGATAGATTGTTAGATAGATAGATAGGTAGATAGATAGATAGATAGATAGAGAGAGAGAGAGAGAGAGAGAGAGAGAGAGAGAGAGAGAGAGAGAGAGAGAGAGAGAGAGAGAGAGAGAGAGAGAGAGAGAGAGAGAGAGAGAGAGAGAGAGAGAGAGAGAGAGATAGGTAGATAGATAGATAGATAGATAGAGAGAGAGAGAGAGAGAGAGAGAGAGAGAGAGAGAGAGAGAGAGAGAGAGAGAGAGAGAGAGAGAGAGAGAGAGAGAGAGTACTTTCAAATTTCCCTTGAAACATATGACTCTTGTTTTTAAAAATGGATATATGCTCAGCTCCTGCGAGAGAAAATATTTCCGCGCTTTTCTGTAGCGAGGTTATGCGATATGAAATTGCAAAAAAAATATCTCTCTAAACATGTCTATAACCAAAGAAACAATGGGTCTTACGTCAAATTTTCGTTCCTCCCGTATATGGGTAAAACAAAACTTTGCATGAACACAAATAGCAGCTCTTATCATGCATGTACAAACATACTACGACGACACTTCACATACTGATATAATGGTTGTGTCTTATAATGGCCAATTCTGACTCCTTATTAATGAACATGTTGCAGACACGAATCATGTATACATAATACAGTCATCTCGCATATTGTAATATCCCGTCTATGTCGAAGATCGCAAATAATTCTCATACAATGAATATGGTAAACGTTGAGAAAGTTGCAGAGCTCGCGCGCACGATGTTGCACGTAACACTTACATACATCGAGGATGTTAATTACCCTGCACATAATGCAAAACGAAGTCAACATGCTTGATACATGACGAAAACGCGATACAAGACACACGCGCCAAGCAAGGTACGTTCGGGAAGACAAACTGCTTATGATGCATTCGCCGTTCCGCGTTCATACTGGGGTTGTTGATGGCACTGCCTCGCTTGTGGCAGTCAGGCAAGAACCATTTGCGTAGCATGAGTCTTCAGGGTGCCTTGATATCCGCTGACTCATTTAGGGATGGGGTCTTGTTCACGTTATTGTATGGGACGGTACTGCCGTAAAGGGAAAAAGAAGCGGAGGGAAGGGAAGGGGAAGGGGAAGGGGAAGGGGAAGGGGAAGGGGAAGGGAAGGAGAAGGGGAAGGGGAATGGGAAACGGTAAGGGAAGGGGAAGGAGAAGGGAAAGGGGAAGAAAAGTAAGATACAGGAAAAGAAAGGAAGGGACGGAGGACGGATGGAAAGGAAGTATAGGAAAGAAAAAAGAAAAAAAGAGAAGAGAGGGGAAGGGAAGGGAAGCAAGGGGAAGGAAAGTGAAGGGAAAAGGGGTGTAATAAAATGAAGGGGAAGAAGGGGAAGAGACGAGAAAAAAGGATAGTTAGAGGAAATTAATGGAACGGAAAGGGAAAGCAAAAGAAAATGAAGGGAAAGAGGTAGAGGGAGAGGAAGGGAAGAGAAGAGAGGAATAAAAACAGAAATAAGGGAATGAGTAGAGAAGGGAAAGGAAGGGAGAGACGAGAGGGAAAGGTAAGGTAAGGAGAGCGTGATCAGGCGAAGGGAAGGGTAGTAATGAAAGGGAGGGAAGGGAAGGAATGGAAGGGAGGGAAGGGAAGGAATGGGAGGGAGGGAAGGGCAGGAATGGGAGGGAGGGAAGGGCAGGAATGGGAGGGAGGGAAGGGCAGGAATGGGAGGGAGGGAAGGGAAAGAATGAAAGGAAGGGAATGGTAGTAATGAAAGGGAGGGAAGGGAAGGAACGGAAGGGAGAGAAGGGATGGAAGGGCACTGCAATCTTGTGGGGGCGCTATATCTGTAGCAGTATATTGCAAGCGTGCTGATTATTGCACAATTAGTGGTAATGGCAGTATCTATGGCAGTAGTCCCTTGCAGTCCATTGTCAGTAGGGAAATCCGCTGCGTTAGTATGAATGTTACTTACGATGCCTTGTCTTTCGTGATAATGTGTAGTACTTGAAGTATGTAGGTTGTGGTGAGCTGTTATGGTGTCTCATGTTGGTAGCGCCGTGATGCAGGTAACAAACCTTTGTCAATATGTAGGGCTGACTTCGTGGTTACGATAGTTGTTGTGGTAGAAACTGTAACTTATAAGTAGTCGAAGTTGTGGTGAATATTCTTATGGTAGAAATGACAATGATAACAAAGATGATATGAATAAACAATAAAGAGATTCGAAAGAACATAACTAAATTCATCATGAAAGTAAGTTCCCCAGCACTGCACTACGGATATCGCTGTGATCCCGTACGACTTGGTTGATATTTTACCAATAGCGGATTTTATGTCGCGAGAGCAACGCGAAACGATATTGCCAGTTTTATTCATCACTCTCTTTTCTGATGCGCACCGCTCTCTTCTCTTGAATTCGGATTTCCATTGCGCGTTTTAGTGAAATCAATGGATTTGTTTTTAAGCCATTTCTTTAACTCTGTGGTTCTGTACTCATGTTTATGGAATAGTGCGACGAT
>NW_028234403.1:38777433-38779933 GCF_977035675.1 Penaeus japonicus
TAATAATAATGATAATAATGATAATTATGATTATAATAATAGTAGTAATAATGATAAAAACGATATTAGTAACATAGTAATACTACTACTAATAATAATGATAATCATGATAACAATGATATCAAAAAGATTTAGTATTGATATATTCCTCCTCATGATCTTGTCAGTGTCAAAGCATTTCCCGTAACATGATCCCTTCCTCTTCGGCGTCTCAGTCTTCTCTGTTTAGCAATATCTAGCAGACACACTAACTCATGATCTAGATCTAACACCCTTGTCACCACACACATGTTCTGAACCTCCCTAGCGCAGCAATTCCCGCGACAGACTCATCACCCAATCATCACGATGCATCACCACTAACTGCCATTACGGCCATCGATATATCCTGTTCGTAATTTGGGACTGGTTGAATCCCCTCCCTCCTCACCCCCCCCCCTCCCTTTGCCCGGGGTTGCCTCACATGTGCTTATATATACATACATTGCCTCCTGTCAATTCTAATTAGTCCAATTTGCCGAAATTACGAGCAATGTGGAAAAATAAATGCACAGGTGTTGATTTGGTTAGCAGATGGAGCGACGTGTTAAGTAAAGCCCCATTTAGACTCAACGTGTTTCAGTAACACGGATTGATGTGTCTCGTCTACCTTATACGGGATGAAAGTTGAAAGACTTGGTTAAAAAGAGAGAGAGAGAGAAAAAAAATAATGACGAATGTATATATGTTAAAAAGATGTATTATCATGGAGGCTGAGACTGTGTTCGGTGATGGAGTGACGGATTAGTTTTCCGAGCCTTTTAACTTGATTTTTAAAATTGATTTGATTGCGGCGAAGATTAGAAAGGGTGAAGGTTGCACGCTGACGGAGGATGTGAGATGATTAAGTAATAAAGAACGATTATATGAAACAGGCAACTAATCCAGATATTAATTTTGTAGGGAGGTTACCTGCATTTTATATATAACACCCTGACAAGTAATACGGTCAGGGGTTATTATGCAGGTAAAGAACCGAGTTCAACTTATCAACAATATATAAATTCTGACAGTGGAGGACCAAGCTCTTAGATCCAGACAGAGACACGGGCGGTTTAGGGCGAGCATAAGAGGACATAATCAACACACACGTAGACGTATTGGCACCACGCACACAGACGTGATCCAGACACGATACTTTCACCTACATACGAAACAGTCACATGAACGCGACACCGATTTTCTTAAATACAGTAATTTTATTCTCGTATATATCCACACACACACAAAGCTTTCAAATACAGAGACTGAATACTTAAAGATCTTTTTTTTCTCTCACACACAAGACATAATAATGATAAACGTCTTAAGCTGCAAAGGAGGACCACTGGAACGTCATAATCTCTTAACTTGATAATCCGCTTCTTCCTCACGTTCTTCCTCCTCTTCCTCCTCCTTTTCCTCCTCCTTTTCCTCACCCTTTCCTTCCTCCTCTTCCTCCTCACCCTTTTCCTTCTCATCCTCCTCACTCTTTTCCTCCTCCTCTTCCTCGCCCTTTTCCTCCTCCTCTTCCTCAACCTTTTTATCTTCCTCTTCCTTACCCTTTTCATTCTCATCTTCATCATTTCCTTCATCTTCCTCACCCTTTTCATCCTCATTTTCATCACCCTTTTCATTCTCCTCTTCATCCTCATCACCCTTTTCTTCCTACTCCTCTTCCTCATCCTCTTCCTTCTCCTATTCCTCACCCTTTTCTTCCTCCTCCTCATCCCCCTCCTCTTAAATGACGATATAAAAGAATATGTACCGAAAATGAAAAATTACTCCTAGCATTTCCAAGTAAAGGGGAAACAATTTCATGTTTGAGGGTATGAAAACTTTGCTGAGTCGCGCCAAGGAGAAGACGCCTCTGTTTTAATGTTTCGGAAGCAGTGACGTGTGAGGGAGAGACAGAATCACAAGATATATGGCGTCACAGCGTCGTTGTTTTACTCGGGCTTCGATAAGAGACATTAAGTAATGGGAGATATTAATAAGGACAGAAGTGACAGGGAAAATGAAAAGACAAAATGTTTTTTTTTCCGTGTCTGTATTTCATTTATATACTTTGGTTGTTTTTTAATCTTAATATTGATGCTATACATAAATACGCACACACACACACACACACACACACACACACACACACACACACACACACACACACACACACACACACACACACACACACACACACACACACACACACACACACACACACATATATATATATATATATATATATATATATATATATATATATATATTTATATATATATAATTGTATACACACACGTGTGGAAACATTTGCACAAATCTCGGGATTTGTATCCAGATTAATGCTAAACCGAAAAATATTACGCTCTTACACAGATAATCGGATAAAAATAATCATACTTTTCTTTTTCTACTTTCCTTTTTTAGTGCTTGTGGGAGCGTGTGTGTGTGTCTGTCTACCTATCTATCTGTCTAAATATATACA
>NW_028234403.1:38802433-38807433 GCF_977035675.1 Penaeus japonicus
CTTACATTATTAATATCATCAATATAGCCTATATTATTATTATTATGATTATTATTATTATTGCCATCATCATTATGATAATTTTTATTATTTGTAGGATTTCATTACAATACGACAAGATATGATAAAGATATAAATGGTAGTAATAGGTGCAACATCAATATTTAATGCATAGCAATAACCGACATAAGAAGAAAACCCATTATAAAACATCAAGAAACATATGAACTTCTACTTGAGCCTCTGAATAAATAAACATGTTCTTGGTTTGATGAATGTTTATTTTGAAGACCTCGCTCGTAATGCAATTGCCTAACATTTTGTTCAATTTTTCGTTCGCTTTATTGACATTCGTTATCATTTTCCTTCTTCCTGGGAGTAGAGTTCAGCAGACAGGATCATAGAAGCAAACCTCCACACAAACAGAATATTGCTGTGTTGCACATGCTCGCGGCGACATCCACACACACGAACAAGAACACATGACGCCCACACACGCACACGCCAGGCTCCGCGGGACGCCCACACACGCACACAACCACCGACATGAAATATATAGACACGCTCACAGGCACCCAACGGCGTTTACAAAACAAAAACAAAAACACACGCCTCGAAGCACAGGCGCCTACGCTTGCACAAGATCGCAAGCACGGACCACACCTACGCGGAACAACAGCAATGAAGCGCTACACTGCTTGCTTACCCTGATGACTGGAAGGGCCGAAGGCAGGGGGTGGGGGGCGACTGTGACGTCACTGGAGTAGTTGTCGGCGGCGTGTGCACACTGCAGGTTACGTGTAATCTTGACAATGGAAGGACAAAGTAGCTAAAATATGGTGTCCTGAAGACTTCTGAGGTAAAAGCAAAGTTCACAGGTCCTGCCACAACGTGTGTAGTGAAAAGTTGCCTGTAATTTTCACTCCGTGTCTGACTCAAGGTTCGTTGACCTTACCAGTTCCGGCGGCGTGAGATGCTCGGTATATGTCTCAGATTAGACAACACATTGCAGGCGGAGTGGAGAACCTCGCATGGGGCTCGGCTCGAGTAGGATTTTCGTAGGAATGGGGTGTCGATCTCCACCTCGAACGCGCTTAGTGGGCCACCCGCAGAGAGCAGGAGCCGCGAGCACCTGCAATCCCTGTCTCCACTCACTCGCTTTTCTCCTCGCCTATCTGTCACCCTCTCTTTCCTCACGTGATAAAAGGCGAAGCCATTAATTGCGGATTTGTCTATCAGAGAAGCCTTCCTGTCTCTCTCTTCCTCCCTGTTGGCAGTCGTGCTGCTCTCACTCTCACCGCCGCACACTGGCTTACTCTACGTTATATATTTTTTCAGTTCTTTTTTATCACTGTATGAGAGCACACCTACGCGGCGGAGAGTGTGTGCTCCGGCAGCGGATAACGGCGAAACTTTCTCGACTCGTTGGCTTGTCGAAGCGAAGTGGCAGCCTCACAGCGGTGGCAGCTGCGGTGAACCCGCCTGGCAGCAAAAAGGCAGGAGGTCCCGACGCGCTCTCACCTCACCCACGGTCGGGATGGCACTGGCAGGCGGCCTCTCGACGCGCGCCCATACCGAGCAGCGGCACGGCGGGCCCCTGCTTGTCCCCCCCTCTCTCTCTTCTCCCTTTCCCTCCTCTCTCGCCCATGGCCCTCCCTCCCTCCCGCCCCTCCGCCGGCCCGCCCGCAGAAAGTCAGAATGCTCGCCTGGCGCTCTTAGCGGAGAAGCTTTACTTGACCTCGGGCGGCCGTTTGGTAACACTTTCGGATATCTTGGCCTTCACGATCGGGTTCGAATGAACTCCACTCCCCAGTTAGGCTTTGGCTCAGGTAAAGATTTTATCCGCAGGGCAGAAAAAGGTGAGGGTCGCGATTTTTTCGTATATAGGAGACTCTTACTCACGTTGACACAGTTCTGGCTACAGTAACTGCCACGCCGAAACAACAGGAAGAAAGGGACATTGGAACGGCGATAGCGGGGATGGAGACAATGGAACAGGACGGGGATGGCAAAAGGTGATCACAAGACGCCGAGAAAGGAAATGGTGGAACAGGAGTCGGGGGTGTGATGAGACTGAGAGGAGGGGGAGGGGAGGGAGGGGAGGGTTGAAGCAAAAGAACACTAAGAGTAAAAATGTTGGACAAGAGATCGACAGGACAGAAGGGTCGGAGGAAGGGGTTGGGGGAGGAGGCATCCAGACAAAAGGGCGGTAAAGGGAAGCAGGTTACTCGAGCTACACTAATGAATGAAATGCACAACGGAAAGAGAGATTCACAAAGACACAGAAGAAAAGAGCGCCAGTTTAGACAAGGCGAGGCAAAGTGGGCCAGAGCTGACGTACCGAGTGTGTGAAACGATTGCTTTCGACAGAGCAGTGATGGGACGCTGGGATGGGCCTGTGACAGCTAGTTAGTCATGACAAGACGGCGGAATGGAATGTTTGAAAAGAAGAAAAAAAATAGCGTTTGGCGCGAGAGCCCGAACAGGTCAAAGAACTGTGAAAGCTTTGTCAATTTCATTCTCTATAGATAGTCGGCAATCTAAAAAGATGTTTATAATGACAGGTTAAATAGATAAAGAAATAAGAGAACTAAGAATAAAGATGATAATAAAAATGGAAGAGTATGCTTAGCAGTTCTGCCACGTACTCGTCTTTTATCAATACTTTTATCGCTGCAAATGCCTCTATCCAATTTGCAATAAGTTCGAAAAGTCACAATGATTTCAGAAACGTTTTATCTTACTTACGGCAACTTCTTTCGAATTTCTTTTATTCAAAAAGAAATTACAGAATATGAGAATGTACGTACCTGTTTTCATCTTTAAATTTCACAAGATTTGACCCTGCATCGTCAAAAATCATAATCCAATTACATTTTGGATTTAAGGCCTTTTTATTGCACATCATAATCTAATGATCAGTTGATCCCCATTCGTTTTATATTTTACTTTGAATTATCTAATTAATTAAAGTTCCTGCAATTTGTAAAGCATACGATGACCAATGAATAGCAACTTCTCGATTCCCAGATGCAATGAATGATGAATAGATTACAAGATAAGTAATATACCATTCTCCTTTTCTCTTTCAGAATAATATAAATTTAGAAAGTATTCGCCGAACCCGGTAAAGATGGTTTCCTTTTCGCCGAATGTTGGAAAGAAACTTTTTCCTTGAAATTCTTCCCTTTATTCCTTGTTTTCATGTGTGATTGGGCGAGGAAATGCCTTGTGCTTTGAACAGTATTTTGGTTGTCAGGTGGGAATTCTATATTTTTGTTTTGCTTAGTATTATGTTACTCAAGTCGTACGTCCATGTGTGTATATTTAAATCAATCGCGTGATAGTTATGGCACTTGCACTGCCAGCCAATATCATTTGCAATATTGATGACAGGAAGGTTGGTCTCATTGATGATACTGATGCTGGATATACTAATGATGATAATGGTGACATTTCAGTTGTTTTGATATAAGAAATGCGCCACCATGATAATATAACTAGCCCATAAGCCATCTTAAGGTGAGGATAAAGATGCCATAGCGCTATCATGAAACTGTAACTGGGTGGCTTATTATCACCCAACATATATTGAGGCGGGAACACGCTCTCTTTACAAGTACTCTCCGATATCATCACGTAGCACTATTACATAGTACTGCCATGATATCATCACTATCAGGGACGGGAATGGAATGCTAATATTATACATGCTATCTCATTATGGAGGCTAGAGCAAATGTGATATTTCCCTCCATGGACAAAGCAGGAGGGCGTGACGGCTCATATGTTATTAGGAGTATCTCCTTGGGTGGCATCCTTCAGCTGGTCACCGAAGGAAGTTTGTCCCTTAAAGCTCTTTCGTCGAGGGTCAACCTTAAGGAACCGGCAGATGAATGTCACCCGAGGGACTCAGACGCCACATGACCAAACTGTGTAAGCGTGTACACAATCAGCTTCGTCCCTTTCCTTGTTCATAATTCTTTCTTAGCTTTCCTTTCCTGTTCACTTACCTTTTTTGTTTTACTCTGTGTCTCCTTTTGCGTGGCCTAACATCAAAGAGACAAGTAATATAAATCCAGAAGGTTTACGAACGTAGGCAGAGATGCTAACAGATGGAATATCAAATTAGAGTGTTTGATCTCCTCACATTTCCAGCCGCTCTCGCATCACTTATTCGAATTCTCTGAAGCGATTCGGATGATGCAAACATAACGGCTGAGTTATTTTGGATTTACCTTTTTGTTAACTGTTTACTTAGAATTCATCAGCAGTCTATTCGGAGATTTGCTCATGGCTTGGAGGTTCCAATGGTCAGAGTGTTATTACAGGTCTATCGCCATTGCAGACTGTGATAGCACTATCGTCTATATATTTGGCAGTGAACACACACATAAATAGATGAAAATAAAGCTGGTAATATGCAAATATGCGGTTTCCCTTTATTGTCACCTTGGGGAATTTATATACTCGCTACGCCCTTATGACACAATATATGAAATTTATGCACATTTCATTACAATTCATAAATGCAAAGGACACGAAACTCAAATTATTTATTGGACAGCAAATCAAAAGGGATCCTTCAAAACAAACAGAAATTTCTCTCCTCGCATGATGATAAATAGAAATCAGGCCCACAAAGAAATTACTCCTGCCAACCTAAGACTGATGAAATTATAATTCGTGCTAATAAGTAGATTAGTAAAGTTCTTATCAAGCCTCAACGACGGCTAACATTTGCTTGGATATATCAATATCCGAAAGTAGTGTCATACAAATTAAGGTAAACTAACATGCACTGCAATTATGTCTATTTTGTTCGCACAAACTAACATTCCAATATGGTGTTACAAGAATCAAAATGGGCTAAACATTATCATATAAATTAGAGACAGATATGTGAAAAGTATGAAAATATAAAGAAAATCTAAGGTGGCTCTGAGATAAACTAATGTTTATGCAAATTCGGACACAAATCTGCCACGATAGCAAATTAT
>NW_028234403.1:38814933-38819933 GCF_977035675.1 Penaeus japonicus
TTAAAATCGAACTCCCATTAATAATTTACCAGCCGATATCGCATTCAATTGCCGATAAAAATAATTAAGACGATTATTATCCGGAAGGGACTCGTAAAATTGGGATTAAATGCTGTACGATTGTGAACGAAAATCATTGTGGTTTAAAGTGAATGTTTGCAGCTTTGAATATATTTGTATGCACGCAACACCACACGCAGTGCTTTATCCACTAGTAGTTTGTTTAGAAATTCAAATGGAACACAAAGCGACTGCGGCTATCTGATATTAGCTATTCCCTCGATGGCAACGGGAGCGCTAGCTGTATTTAGGGCGGCTGTCATGTGGCAATGTACTTTCATGCAACGCGTTTTGCCGTTTCGTGTTTTTTTTTTTTTTTTTTTTTTTTTTTATCGCCTGTTTCATCGCATCCCCAGATCTTGCACCTCTTGAATGAGATGCTGAAGCGGGTGTGTCATCATCCCAACGGCTGATATGCATAAAGAACACGGCTCGGTTGACTCGGCTTCTGCGTCCAAGTCGATCGAAATTTGCGACCAGCGCGAAATGACCGACGTCGGCCATCGTCCTCGCCTTATCTCGCCACAAGAGTCGTGCAACGTCACCGCACTCCGATTCTATCAGATTCTACTCATCCTCAGAAACACGCCTGTACTCAAATCCTATAACGGTTATTGAAGAATATCCAGAATATGTTCTCCCCGGCGATAGACATTGATATTTTGTGCCTATTTTAAAATGATTTTTTATAGGAATTTGTAAAGGGTGAAGTTAGTTGTGGTGAGATATGGAGACGCGCGCAGCCACTGTGTTAGCAAAGATCTTCTCCAGGTTAGTTATTTGACAGGTCAGACTTTTCGCTTGGCACAGGACATGCAGTAAACTATAGTGGTTTATCCTGTTTTATTAATTGATCTGTTCATCGTGTTATACTAATGTTTGTGTTTACTCGGAGAAATAGTGTATTAACTAATCATCGTAGTTTATATGCCCGTTTAGGTGTATACGTTGCACTGCTTAGATAATCAATAACTCTTCTTAAGAATAATAAAAAGAAATCCAGTCATGAAGCAACTTGCACGTCGACATGTACGCATTAGAACGTATCGAAGCATTTTATACGAGGTGCTTCGAATTCCGCGGTGGTACAACTCGTTTGGGACTATGCGTGGCTCGATCCCTTCAGCTACATTAGGGATGCAGAAGAATGACCCAAAGGTAAATTTGTCCAGTGCAAAAAAAAAAAAAAAGAAAAGAAAAAAAAAAGGAAGAAAAAAAAAAAAAAAAAGGAGAATGCTGACGGGCTATCTGTGTAATAATTCATCAACATCATCAGCATATTTGGTAAACTCATTTGAATCTGAATTTGTATAGCTTCGTCAGGTAACTGGTAGGATGGACAACTGCAGAAATAACTCTCGGATACATAAGCTATTGTCAGCCCTGATCACATGCTATCAGCCAAGTGCCTAGGAAATGAATTTTATTCATGACACGTAATCTAAGATGTCAGTCACATAAAATTTAAGATACAAGGCCCGTTGGGTAAGATGTGACATCCTTGAACTGGGGAGTCAATGTACAGTAAAACGCAGAGTTGGAAGGACCTCTCAAGCGATGACGCAGAATATCAAAATTCGATAGCAAGGGACCCAGGAACACATACATACGAAAGAAAATGAGAGAGGGAGGTGAAAGCGAGAGAAAGAGAGAGAGAGAGAGAGAGAGAGAGAGAGAGAGAGAGAGAGAGAGAGAGAGAGAGAGAGAGAGAGAGAGAGAGAGAGGAGAGGTGAGGGGGGGAGAAGGAGAGAGAGAGAAAAGAGAGAGAGAGAGAGAGAGAGAGAGAGAGAGAGAGAGAGAGAGAGAGAGAGAGAGAGAGAGAGAGAGAGAGAGAGTGGAGGTGAGGGGGAGAGTGAGAGAGAAAGATAGATAGATAGATAAAGAGAGAGAGAGAGAGAGAGAGAGAGAGAGAGAGAGAGAGAGAGAGAGAGAGAGAGAGAGAGAGAGAGAGAGAGAGAGAGAGAGAGAGAGAGAGAGAGAGAGAGAGAGAGAGAGGGGGGGGGGGGTGAGGGTGAAGGTGAGAAAGAGAGAGAAAGAGAGATAGATAGATAGATAGATAGATAGAAAGAGAGAAAGAGAGAGAGAGAGAGAGAGAGAGAGAGAGAGAGAGAGAGAGAGAGAGAGAGAGAGAGAGAGAGAACCCTAAAACCTAAAATAGAATCCAGATAACAACAAAACTTCAATATAGGATCTGCAACTCTCAATCTGCGCCGTAGATTCCAGAGTCTTGAATCGTATCTTACAAATCTTATGAAATGAAACGCCAAATGAAGGACCCCTTAACATGCCTTAACATAAGATACAAGATCCAAGCCAAGAAAGCAGAAAGCAAGGCCATAGTATATACAAACGGAATATATTTGGCCATTTCATTATAAAAGTCGAGGACGCTCGCTGGATAGTCCGAATGAAACGAGCAACAACAACTTGCTTCTGGTAACAATGGCCAAAGTCTGGCGCGCTCCATATTGGTGCTTGATATTAGGTTTTACAAGCAAGTGATACGATAATATATCAAGCAAATAAACGCTCCGCCACGTTTTCCCGAAATCTGCCTCGACTGACTCAACTCTATCCGACATCAACATTTTCAGCGAGGATGATAAAACGCCAGTCAAATAAAGGCTCAGCCTCGAGATGTGGCCACAAACGTATAAGTCAGGCCAAGCCCTGAGACACGGCGGGCTGGGCCAACCTTACAGTGTTCCTCCCTCGTCATGTTTATTGTGGAGGAACAATTTCGGCCGCTGGAATAAGTTATTATATTTAATGATGTGGATTGCGGTGATCTCGCCTATATTACTTACTGTGTAAAAGGATACGAATTACAGAGGGACCGCGCCCATCTATTGCCCCCATGACCTGGGCAATGGGCGGACCGCGCGTAAAGCCTTGGTTCCGCCCTGTCATACCCTGCAGCCAGTGCTGAAACCTTGGCACCTGAATTCGAACGCAGCGAGTTCTTTTACAACCCTCCCTCGACTCGATAACGCGCTCAGACAACAACCCACACGGAACCAAATTTACCCCCAAGGTATCGATTTCTCCCCGCGACATTTTCATTAACACAGGGATTTCACACTCGAGTCTCAACACCTCCCGGTCCACTCAGCTGTCACGCCCTGACGCAAGAGGCGCGTCGCCCGTCACGGTCCCCAGCTCTCCCCTCCCTCTCGCATTCCGCTCTGCAATGTCCCTTTGTCCGGCCCTCAGCTCCTTCCTCGGGACACGCTCAAGCACGGTCAGGCGGACGGAGGGCTTTCGGAGCGGAAGGAACGCCTCGCACACGACAGCAATACTACTGACGCTCGCCGCGGGGACTCGAACTTGCGCTTTAATCTTACTTTAGCGGGTTGATGAATGCAGGGCTATAAAAGCCAAGAATATATTATATATAGTAAAATGTATCGTCGTCTGATATATGACAGCTTTCCTAGCATCTGATACACTTCTAGATATCAGGATGGGTGAATGGACACACACATCTATACTATATATATCGAAATATATATATATTGATATATATATATATAAATATATATAATATAATATATATTAAATTATATATAAAATATATATTATATAGTAAATATTATATGTATATATATAAAATATATAATATATAATATTAATATATATATAGTATATATATATATCTACACACCACACACCCACACACACTACACACAGGTATTCACCACACACACACACACACACACTACACACACAACATACACATATATACGGACGAGTATATATATATAAAATATATATATATATATATATAAATATATATATATATATATATATATATAAATATAATATATACACGACTGAAGTACCAGGAAACGCAAGAACGCATACAGACAGATAAGATTATTGTACACCCACTTTCCTCTCCTTTCCTGCAGGAGGAGGGCGGGCGGAAGTCAGGCGTCCCGAGGGAGGGTTTGAGGCGCACGAATCAGCCTATGGTTTTGCCAAGTCTGACACATTCGGACGTTAAGAATATAAACACACAATAGGAGTCTGGGAGGGGTATGGGCGGGGTATGGGCGGGGTATGGGCGGTGTTCGGTCGATTTTTTCCCCTTCTCTAGGCGATAGAATCTACTTCTACTTTATGACGCGCATTTGGCGAAATTGTATTCGAGTTTCGGTGAATATAACTCGAAAAAAATAGAGAAGCAGACATAGGAAGAAGACGAAATGATTACGGAAGAACCTAATAAGAAATGAAGAAGAGACGATAAAGGAGGAAAAAAAAAGAAAAGAAAAAGCCAGAATAAGATGGAGAGTAAACAATTAAAAGTACAAGACCCGCCTTTGGCTCCATACTGTGATATATATAGGGAGCGGCGAGAGTTCTTAACGTCCTCTCACGCAGACAAAGGAGATGATACAGGGTACAGATTAGCACTGGCTCCCTATAATGGAGGCATGGTGCAAGTTCGGTCTTATAATATACTATACTTAGTAATGTTATCATCATATATTTATATTTCATTTGTAATGTAAATATTTATACACGCTGTATATAAATACGCAAGAACGCATTAACATCCACAGATAAGAATATCGTACATAGTACCACTTTCCTCTCCATTCCTGCAGGAGGAGGGCGGGCGGAGTCAGGCTCCCGAGGGAAGGGTTTTGAGCGCAACGAATCAGCCTATGGTTTTGCCAAGTCTGACCCATTCGGACGTTAGAATATAAACACCAATAGAGTCTGGAGGGGTATGGGCGGGGATGGCGGGTAAGGCGGTGTTTCGGTATCGATTTTTTCTCCCCTTCTCTAGCGATAGAATCTACTTCTACTGTATGAACGCTGCATTTGCGAAATTGTATTCGAGTTTTCGGGGAATATAACTCGAAAAAAATAGAGATGCAGACATAGGAAGAAGACGAAATGATACGAAAACCTAATAAGAAATGAAAGAA
>NW_028234403.1:38839933-38842433 GCF_977035675.1 Penaeus japonicus
CAACATCCCTAGCAAAGCCCGAATTCACAGTCAGGATTACCGTATCCTAAACGATAATTGGTCTCCGCCGCCCGCACCGCCTCGGAAGGAATCGTTCAGTTTGCGAAAGACGATAACGATATCTGTTACGGGCAGCAGTTGTAAGTCCTGCATCCGCCGAGCAGAGGAAGTTACGGTGTGTAAGTAATATCCCCATTATGATCACCCAGTCCTTCACTCTGGTGTGTGTGTGCCTTGCCTAGAGATGGCGGAGGTGGGTGAGGGTTGAGGGGGATGAGGGGAAGGGTGAAGGGTGAGAGGGGAAGGGGGAAGAAGGGGGATGAGGGGAAGGCTGAAGGGTGAGAGGGGAAGGGGGAAGAAGGGGGATGAAGGAAAGGGTGAAGGGTGAGAGGGGTGAGGGGGGTTGAAGGGAAGGGTGAAGGGAGAGGGGGTAATGGGAAGAAGGGGAATGAAGGGAAGGGTGAAGGATGAAAGAGGAGGGCAGAGGAAGGGACAAAGAGGGAAGGGTGAAGGGTGAAAGGGGGAGGGAGAAGAAGGGGGATGAAGGGAAGGGTGAAGGGTGAGAAGGGGAAGGGGGAAGAATGGGGAAGATAGGGAAGGGTGAAGGGTGGGAGGGGGAGGAGGGGAGAAGGGGGATGAAGGGAAGGGTGAAGGGTGAAAGGGGGGGTAAGAAGGGGGATGAGGGGAAAGATGAAGGGGGAGAGAAGAAGGGGCAGAGAGGGAAGGGTGAAGGGTGAGAGGCGGGGAGAGAAGAGGGGGCAGAGAGGGAAGGGTGAAGGGTGAGAAGGAGAGGGGGGAAGAAGGGGGATGATGGGAAGGGTGAAGGGTGAGAAGGGGAAAGGGGAAGAAGTGGGAAGATAGGGAAGTCTGAAGGATGAAAGGGGGAGTGGAAGTGAGAAGATGGGGCAGAGAGGAAAGGGTGATGGGTGAGAGAGAGGGGGGGGAGAAGAAGGGACAGAGAGGGAAGGGTGAAAGGTGAGAGGGGATGTGAGAGGTAGGGGCAGAAAGGAAAGGGGTGGAGAAGAAAGGGCAGAGAAGGAAGGGTGAAGGGTAAGAGGGGAAGGATGAAGGGTGAGAGGGGAAGGAAGATGAATGGGGCAGATAGGGCAGGGTGAAGAGTGAAGGGTGAAAGCGGAGGGGAGAAGAAGGGACAGAGAGGGACAGATGAAGTGTGATAGGGGGGAGGATTGAAGGGGATGAAGGGAAGAGTGGAAGGTGAAGGATGAAGGGGAAGGGGAGAAGAAAGTGTTAGCAACGAAAGGGTGAGGAAGGTGAAAAGGTAAGGGAGAAGAAGGGGACAGAAAGGGAAGGGCGAAGGATGAAAGAGGAGAGAGGATAAAGGGGGCAGAGAGGGAAGGGTAAAAGGTGAAAAGAGAGAGGATAAGAAAGAGAGAAAGAAAAAGACGAATGTAACGTGAAAATATAAGGGATACGGGGACAGAGAGAAAAGGGTGAAAGGTCAAAAGGTAAGGGAGAAGAAAGGGCTAGATAGGGAAGGGTGAAAGGTGACAATAGAGAGGAGAAGAAGAGGCAGAGAGGGAAGGGTGAAAGGTGGAACTAGAGAGGAGAAGAAGGGGGAAGAGAGGGAAGGGTGAAAGGTGGAAAATAGAGAGGAGAATAAGGGGGCAGAGAGGGAAGGGTGAAAGGGGAAAATAGAGAGAAGAAGAAGGGAGCAGAAAGGGAAGGGTGAAAGGTGAAAATAGAGAGGATCAGAAGGGGCAGAGAGGGAAGGGTTAAAGGTTTAAATAGAGAGGAAAAGAAGGGGCAAAGAGGGAAGGGTAAGAAGTGAAAATAGAGAGAAGAAGAAGGGGACAGAGAGGGAAAGGTGAAGGTGAAGAATGTGAAAAGGGGGATAAGAACCCACAGTGACAGATTGACTGATTGAGGCCAGACGCCAACAGTCATCCTTCATCCTGGCGGTTGAGAGGGATATTCATTATTCATCTTTTATTCATGATGATGGACAGTCCCGAAATTTGTTGATCATGTGATGTTTCTTCTCGGCGTGGAGGTCCCGGATGTGATGACGTCATTCGGACATCGGTAGGCTGAGCGGAGTTTTTTTTTTCTCTCTCTCTCTCTTCATGTTGAAACGCATTTACATAAAGGGACATGAGACAAACATTTGAGAGAGAGCGAGAGAAAGAGATAAAGTGATAGATAAAGAGAGTGTGTGTGTGGGTGTGTGAATGTATATGTATATATATATATATATATATATATATATATATATATATATATATATATATATATATATATATATATACATAACAATACATATAATATAATAATAAGACATATATATATATAATATAATTACTATATATATAACATTATATTATATATATAGATTATATACTAGAGAGATTTATCACTACAGATGTGATAGTTGATTATTTATATCTTTATATGTAGAAGATTTAAATAGTTATATTATACATACATCGTACATTTATTCTATATATAATATTTTATATATATATATATATATATATTTATA
>NW_028234403.1:38844933-38847433 GCF_977035675.1 Penaeus japonicus
CAAATAAATATATATATATATATTATATACTATATATATATATATATATATATAGAAGTATATATATTTATTATTTATATTGTTATATATATATATATATATATATATTATATATATATATATATTATATTTATATATATTATATATATATATATATATATATATATAATCTGTGTGTGCGTGTGTGTATGCTTGAAAGACTATAGCTATAGCTATAGGTATAGATAGAGATGTGCTTATGCAGATAGCGTAACAGCCAAACGGGGCATTCTTCTCACCGTACTACTTCCATGCCTGCCAAGGTACCAGACCAAGCGCTCCCTAGCCAGCCGGCCAAATGCATCTCAGTATAGACTTTTATCTTGTGTGAGCTGGAATGAGCACCATAAAGTAAACAGACTTACCGAGAACACAGGACTTTTTCCTTCAGACGAGGGGAAACGGGATAGCTTAATCCTTCTAGAAACTTAAGCGAGGAGAGCTTTGCTGCAAGCTCTGAGCATGTGCTTGCCGAGCTATTGATCCTAAATCCTTTTGGATGTTTCTTTGTCATAGGCTTTCCATGTACTGACATTTTCCGGATAGTACTCGCCTTTTCATAACGTGTTTTGATGTGACATGAATGTGTTTTTATTTTTTATTTTTTATTATTTTTCATTTTTTAGTGAAATAACGACATTAGGTTGTCTCTTTTTTTACATAATCAAATTGTAATAAACATGATCTGGAAATAAATGAACCAAATATAATTCATTTTTACGTCGATAGGAAAAGAATCTCCATGGTCCCCGTCTCTTAACAGGATAATGCTCCAGTCCTTTGTGAATTTGCAGAATCCTCTGAGTAGATCAACCCAATCTCATAAAGACGCATTCAAAGCTCTTGTGCAGAGGGATTAAATGCGCATGTATTACGGATTACACATGTTTTATAAAGTTTTGAGGATCGCATTCCTAGAACATTAGAGCGCTTAGAAGACAGTTTATAAAGCGTAACGTTTTCACTTGAAAATATACCGTTCCACGTGATCATATACCAGTTTTTTTTATGTAACAAATCTTACTGTTTCATAGAATAACGGATGCTAAAAAAACAAGACAAAAATGTTTCCTTGTAATTCACATTTATGGAAATATGCCGGCGTGTTTACAGAGGCACAAACATACACACAAAGGCATTTCACAAATATGTTCATGTAACATTCCACAAAACGTTGAGACTAAAAGGCAGCCATTGTTAACATCTTGCAGAGCAATTAAATTCTCAACAAAAATAACTTCTTTAATAAACGACATTCTTTTTTATGGTTCCTCCTTTAATCATCTCCTTCCTACTTTAATATTCCTAGAATTCGGATAATAGGCGGGTCATCAAAAAACAGCAATAAAATGATTCAGACATTTACGTGTGATTGCTGCATGTCGTAAAGGGAGATTAGGAGAGGCAATACAAAATGCTGATCCTTCGCCGAAACGAAACACATGATACTTTTGCCTCAGCGATCCAGCGATCCAGCGATCCAGAGATCCGTCCCTTATGATTAGCTTCATTACCTCCGCAAGGTTTTGTTCTCGTCGGTGTTTTTCGTTGGTTTGTCCGTTTGTCAGCAGGATTATGCGAAAGGTTAGTGGCGGATTGATATGGGTAAGCTTTACATGAGCCAGGGATCAATTGGGTAGATTTTGGTGCAATCTAGGTCTGCTTGGGCGTCCATGATGGATTAAAGGGTGTCTTCACTCGTTGGATATGCAGAATCTCATCATCTTTTTTTAGGATGTGAGAAATCTTATTTTGAAACTCATTTTTCTTTCGCTTCTCTCTTCTCTCTCTCTCTCTCTCTCCCGTTCTCTCTTTCTCTGTTCACTATTTTTTTTCTAGCTTTATCTTCTATATATTTAGGTTGCAAGTTTTTTTTTTTAATTAAATAATGTATATATTGAGCTGCTGATTTAGAAAGAGATTTGTGAGGATGATGAGTCTTCCATCTAGTCCTTGTTGGAAGACCTGTTAGTCCGAAATGGATTCTTACCCTAGCGAATCCAGCAGTCCGTTGCCGTAGCAGAGAGACGAAAAACATTTAGGATAGATAACAAGAATAGGAACCTAATAAGAAACAGACAAAACATTTAAATCTAAAGGCTAAGACCAGAGAGCGAAAGACAAACGCCGAGAGAACGGAACGCAAAGATAAACAAAGACAGGCACAGCGGCTCTGGGAAAGTTCTCGGCACTGCTTCACCTGACCCACTTCTGGTCCGGACCCTCCTCCCACCCCGGCCCACCCCAGCCCCACCCCAGCCCCACCCTACCCAGGTTATACCCTCGAAAACCAGTCGGTAAAATTCCTGTAGCAACCTTCTTCGTCCTCTTGTCTTAGTCCATACCACTGGCTTTCGAACTCATAATTTTACATGTTTTTTCGTACCAGGTTTGATGGCGTTCGTGTTTGTAATACTTTGTCAGTGTTGTCCGCCTTGTGTTGATGCTAAAACTGTCCATC
>NW_028234403.1:38892433-38894933 GCF_977035675.1 Penaeus japonicus
TTCACATTCCAAAACCCCGTTAAATCGAATTCCAAAAGTAACACGAAATGATGATAGGCTTTATTCGGGCCATTTTCGCTCTTATATATTTTGTTGGAGTTCTAAAAATAGAAATAGTTTCAGAAAAGTTACAAACTCGCTGGGAAGCCTGGGACTTTTCTGCCGCAGGGGTTGTAAGGAGGCGACCCTGAAAGTTCGCGCGCGTCACTACCGCCTGGCAGGGTTTGAGTTCTGCTTTGTTCACCTTCCATGTGACCGTGAATACTTAAATGAATGATCCTGTAGCTATTGCAAAATCTGTGCATGGTGATCCTCTTCTGCTTGTTCTAGAACCCACGTAGGGCTAGTGTAGGCTGCTCAAAAGCGCGGACGTAATGGCAGCGTGTCATGGCAGTAGAGGCTGGAGTCAAGGGTACTGAGTATTAGCCAAGACTCGTAGAGCCACAGTTAAGTGTGGACCTGGCTGCCTCGCGCTGCCACACGGGTAGGCTCCGTGTGATAGGAAGACTTGTTCGTTATAGTTTAGCAGTGGATTTCAGTGATGGAAATTGTGATTGTGCTGTGTGACGGGGAGAACAGAATGACGGAAACGCATATAATGGACTGTGGAAAAAAGCAGGAGAAATACTTACATTGAAAGTCCATTGTTTTCATCATTGCACAGTGCTTCCGTCTCTCCGATCTTTTGAAAATGTTTTGAAAACCTATACATTTTGAACAAGAAAATACAGCTCATAAATAATGCAAATTATAGAATAAAGCACATGAGCTTGTGAATTTTACGTGTAACCATTTCAAAGCTTTTTTGAAAATAAATAATTTCGTGTTTTAATTTCAGATCTTGCAATTTAGTGGGTGTGGCAACAGCATAAGGATATTCTAGATATAGGCTAAGTGCAATTAATCTGCCTTCCGTGTCATTATTGAATATTTCAATAAAAAAAATAGTGTCCTCAACTTCAAAATCCGCAAATCATATTGAAAGAGCGAATTTGCAAAACCGGTCTCTAGCAACTGCAGCGGCGTCGGTGCATCCGCTTCGTTAACGAGCGCTCACTCATTATCGGCAGATATGTTGCTTTCTCGGGTGCAGGTAAGATTGCGTGCGCTTGTGTTGTCATTTCCACTTATCTTCTCGTTATTTATCCTTTTCCACCTGTTCGTTTTTTTTTTTCTTTGATTATTCATCCTCTGTCTCCTCTCTGTCCGCTGGTGTCTGGCTGGCTTATCTGCTTCCTCCTCTCTCTCTCATTATCATATACAATATATGTTTAAATATATAGGAGTTATATAAATATATAATGTATAATATATATAAATCTATATATATATCATTATCATAAACTATATATACATAACTATAAATATAATATATTCATTTTTTAAATAAACCCCACAATATATACTATATTAATAAATTATATATATGTATATATCATACATAAATATCTCAATATATCTATTATCTATATATCTATATATCTCATATCTTAAATATATATAACTTAATATCACTATCTCTAAATGTATGATATGTATGTCATCATATTCATCTATATATATATAATATATAACTATATATTATGTATATATATCAACCATATATATGTAATCTAGTATATATATGTATCTCACTATAAATAGAATATATCTATATATCAATATGTCTATATATAATCCATATATAAATCATATATATAGATATCGAAGATAATATATATATATATAATATTTCTAAACATATATCATATATAATATATTCTATCATATAGATATAAATATATCTATGTATATATATATATATTTATCTTATAAACATATACATATACTATGCATCAATATATACATACACACACACACACAGCAAACACACACACACACAACCACACCCCACACCCCACACACACACCCACATATATATATAACTATCTATATATATATCACTTATTATTATATATCTATATATAATATATATACTATGTATATCCCACATATATACTATATATATCACAATCTAACTATATAAATATAAATTTTTATCTATATACACCCAATATATATATAACTATATTATATATATATATATATATATTCAATATATTTAACATTCTAACATTTCATATATAATTCTTACCCCACAAAAATTTTCATATAACCCCCCCCCATACCCATATATATATATCATAACTATATATATATATCAATATATATAATTATATACATATAAATCTCTATATATACATATATATATAACATCTAAATGAATATTTATATACACACACACACACATATATATATTATATATATATATATATATATATATATATATATTATATATATATATATATACATACAATTATATAAATATATATACATATATATATAAATGAATATTTATATACATAAATAATATATATATATAATATGATGGTAGATATATATACATTCTATACATTACTTATATTATATATATATATATATATAGAATTATATATATATA
>NW_028234403.1:38909933-38912433 GCF_977035675.1 Penaeus japonicus
TTTACGTAAAATCGATTATGATAAAGATGTACTGACCTTAGTTTTATGGAGTATCCTGAATTAATAATGAATTTAGTTATTCACAATCATCATGATCATTGAGAATCACCAGCAAAGTTCGAGAAAAGATGTACGATAGCGAAAGCTGTCAATAGATCAACAAACACATTTTCAGTAATGGGAAACCATACGTCAAAATGCTTTATTGTCTTTGCATTTTCTGCTGTTGATTGTAAATATGTCTCGCCAGTCAGATACAGTGATACACGATTTTGCCATTGAGAGGAGGCTTATTCTGTTTGCCGAGCGCCGTTATGAGGTTCGGCGAAGAATCAGTGTGCAGAAGAACACGGCTTGTTGTTTACGTGCTCATTTGCGATGCCTCGAGCGACCCTTTACACCTCCCATTCACAAGTCACGGTGGACGAACTCACGGCATGAGAGCTTGTTTGACTCCTCTGTGACACACACACACACATGCGCACACACACACACACACACACACACACACACACACACACACACACACACACACACACACACACACACACAAACATACACACACACACACACACAGAAAAGCATACCAGGGATATAAGATAAAAGGAGCAAGTCGAAGAGGGCGTTACTGGGGGAGGGAGGGAGGGTGGGAAGTGGAGGAGGATAAGAGGACTTCTTGCAACGTCCGATCAGTGCGTTGCAGACCTCCGGAAAGGAAAGAATCCAGGAGAAAGTTGAAGACTCGTCCCATCTTGGAGCACAACGCCCCTTTAAATACCATGAGTAAGTCATGGATGGCGATCTTTCTGCTCATGACTATCCCCCATTGTCTGGGTCAGACAGACAATGAAAAGAATTCTCGTTTGAGATTACAGTCTCTCTTTGTCGCCGACTACGTGGCTTTCTATAACATAAAGCATGTTTGTCTCCTTGGCAAAGAAGGTGAGTGGTGGGATTATTGTTTACTTGTTTCTTGTAAATATGGTGGCATTTTATCTTATTTGGAATGACTAAACTAAAAGAAAAATTACCATCACTAATCTCAGTTAATTCCGTGACGCATACTTGGAGATTTTGTTTATAATCATTCATTAAATTGAAATCAGAAACAGAAGAAAAAGCATGAGAGAATTAATCGTCGTTGGAACACTAAGGAACCTACCAACATCGCTTTGGAAAGTCCATGAACTCTTTCCATTCCTATTCCTCAGAAACAAGAACGTGGGATCTCAAGATATTATCCTTGCTTTCTGCCGCTCCTTTGCTTTCCTACACATCTATGTTGAAGGTTAAAGAAAACAGCGCTGCAGGCAGCAATAAATTTAATAGTCAAGACCTGCTACCCGATGGAACAAAGACATACAATGAGACAACATCTCGAATCCTTCCAGACCTTTCGAACTGTCATGGATTAAAAGTAATGAGACTTGAAAATTTATCTAATCAAAAGCTCTTTCGTGAGGTAAGACTTTTGCACTTTTTGTGATATTGAAGAATATCCTGTCGAACTGATAATAATCAACATATCTTTCTAGTTTAGCTTTGTGTGTGTTTTTAGACCGAATACACAATGATTTTATAGCAAAATATTCAAAGAACTAAACTACGAAGATACATGCTACAAATGTACCAAAGTTTCACGAATACAGAACCGAAAATGTATTAAATTAATATCCTATGTTATTTTCCTCCTGTTTAGGTGTTCAGAGGTGCTGAGGCGACGAGTAGCTGGCTGCTGATCTCCTCAGACATAATTCCGAACATGTTGAAGAGTGTGTTCATCCCAATCAACAGTAAGGTGAGAATACTGTAACCTGTAATATACTGTACCAAAGTTTTCATAAAATCTCAGAAGGGCAGTGGCTCAATTAGAAAATTTAAAAAATGAAAAAAAAACATCTTACCTGAATTTGATTAAAATGTTACTTTAGACACGAAAAGGAAAAAGGGAGGCTCAAGCACTCCAAGTCCCCCAGGTTGTGCCATTTCATTATGATTATACATATGAATTAGTAAAGGATAATGGCCGATTATAATCAGTATAATCGGCTTTTGAATTGATAATTATTGTTTAAAAAATATAGCTATTTCGCTTTGGAGCATTTGTTATTATTGATATCATTATTATTATCATTATCATCATATTTACTACTATAAATATCATCATGATCTTCATTTCATCAAATCCGCGCTTTCTCATTATTATCAGCATTACTATTACCATTATTCTCACCTTCATATTCCTCCATATCACCATTAATACGACTATTTTCAAGCTAAAGATGATTTAAGTGATTCCTTAGCGATTATATATTTTATATTTCAAACAGCTGACGGTCGCAAAGTTCAGCCTTGACGGCAAGACTGCAACACTCTGGGAGGTCTACCAAGTTGCCGAGCAGTTCAAACAACGTCTTGTTCCAGTGGGTCGTTGGGCTCTTGTCACTGGACCAATGAACAGTCGCTCTCGTGTACCGCCAGTTCAACCAAGCTCAGACAT
>NW_028234403.1:38927433-38934933 GCF_977035675.1 Penaeus japonicus
GTAATATTGAATATAAATAATTTGTTATTGGCCACGTGCATATTTCTATAAGATTATTGAAAATAAAGTGGAAGAAAGGGATGAATTGAAAAAAAAAATATTTGTATCGCCATTAATTTTTATGTAGACAATTATACACACACAAACACACACACACACACACACACACACACACACACACACACACACACACACACACACACACATATATATATATATATATATATATATATATATATATATATATATATATATATATATATATATATATATATATATATATATGTACAAAAACAAACACGCCCATATATACGCCCATGTATACAGGACATGTGTGGGTGTCCGTGTAATATGTATGGGAGAATTTACAAATGTTCGCGTTTAATGAACTGGGCAGTTTTCTGTTTACCAACTGTAAATAGACAAATATGAATCTCTTTAGGGCAATGTATATAGAAATAAATGTTTTTTAGTTGGTATTTTGATGTTAGGTTTAATTTTCTGTGTGCTCTGAAATGAAAGCGAGAGAGAGAGAGAGAGAGAGAGAGAGAGAGAGAGAGAGAGAAGAAAGACAGACAGACAGAGAGAGAGAGAGACAGAGAAAGAGGAAGAGAGAGAAGAGAGATAGATAGATAAAGAAAGTTTGATAGATAGATAAAGAGAGAGAAAAAAAAGGAATTCAATGAATCTTCTCATTTCTAGAGAATACCATATCTGGAGTCAAGGTAATGTCCCTGCTAGCTGGATCGACCCCGTTCTCGTACACGTCTATCATTAAAAACGGCATGAGCTTTCAAGGACAAGTCCAACAGATGTTTACAAGCATAGACAATGCAAACGGGACAGCACGTACGATCACCCCAGCCATTTCCAACTGTCATGGTCTGATTGTATTCGAAATGGTTACAACAGCTGACCAGAAACTTTTTCAAGAGGTAAGGGTATCTTGCAAATTTATAAACGATTATGAACACAAGCACTGCCGGTGAACGAATGCAATTAAATCAATAATGGTAATGGCACTTATCATAAAAATACGATGTCAACATCTGTAAGGGGGAAATCATCTATCGTTCCTGGAACAATGTACATTGGTAAGAAATATAATGATAGACACATATCCCGGTTTTAGTGCTTCCAAACTACAATCCCAAGAATAGCAATCCATGTATCATCATTATATACATTACGTTAATAATACAATCTCTAAAATAAACTATTTAAAAGGCCATAACCGTATATTACTTCTTTACAGCTGTTTAAAGATACCGTGACGAAGAAGCGGTGGCTGATAATCTCCCAAGGAAGATTCACGGAGCTGCTGAAGACGGTGTACTTGCCTCTCAACAGTAAGGTAATGGGAGTGCACCGAAAGCAGCTGTTTATTTCTAACGGAAAGATTAAATTCATTTGTATTTTAGCATTTTTATTAGATCATGTGATTATGTTCATTGTGAAAAAGGGACATTAAAATAGACTATGCGAAAAAAAATAATATTCAAATAACAACAGTAGTCGTAGTTTTGCTACTACAAGTACTACTACCACTGTGTGGTAGTAGTACTTGTAGTAGCAAAACTATAAATAGCAACACTGGTGATGACATTATCATTTGTACTAATATAATTGCAGTGACAGTAGTGGTATTAATAATACTTCCTTCATCATTCTTAATTTTCATTACTATTATAGTTATTACTGTTGTAATTATTATTGATAATATATTTATCCTCATGATCACTTTATGATTATAATATTTTTATGAACATTATCATCCTCACATTATCACAAATATCCTAATCATAATCATCATTATTATAATTTCCCTCCCCCTCCTCCTCGTCATTATTATTATTACACTAATATATCTATCATTATCATTATGATAATATTTCATCCTCATTTTTATTATCACCAGTATCATCATCATACTCACTTCTTCTTGCCTGACAGCTAACAGTCGCAAACTTCATCCACGACGGAACCTACGCCGCGCTGTGGGAGGTGTACCAAGTCAACCAAGAGCTCCCACAGCGCCTCGTAGCAGTAGGCAGATGGACCAAAACTCCTCCCTTTTCCAACGGCCCAGAACCACCTTCGCCTCAGTCACAATCAAACCCTGAACTTCGAACCAATATTCAAAATCAGATCCAAAACGATACGAAGAAGAAACCAGGCGGCGAGAAAGAGGGAGGAACAGAAACAAATGACTGGCGGTCGCTCGTATCTCACTCGACTGTCTCGAAAGGTGTCGATGCCCAAGTGAAGCATTTGAGGTTCGGTGTCCTGGAGGCGCCTGTGGATGATCCTTACTTGCGCCGGCAGGATCTAACTGGTGTGCACTTAAAGTGTACCACCATGCAGGTTGGAAGGCTGTTTTTGATAAGGATTGGGGCTCAATAAATACTACTGGTGTGCATTTAAAGTGTATCACCATGCAGGTTGGAAGGCTGTTTTTTTTATAAGGATAAAAAAAAAAAAATACTATGCAAGACTGTTGAAGTTGGTTAAAAGTAATGAAAATGATTAGGATAATAATAATGATAATGATGATATGGTTGATAATAATGATGGTACAGAAGCTATTGCTACTAATATCTATAACCTTTGTGACCTCATGGTACATTTATAATGATGATAACTGCAAAACATTACAAACATATGTTTCTCTCTCTAACACAGCTTCCCCCGATGACAATACTTGAGAAGAACCCAGACGGGAGTGTCACAGTTCACGGTATAACGGGGAAGTTTTTCGACACAATGAAATCCATAATGAATTTTACGTACGTTGAAGAGCAGTCAGTGTCCCTAAACACCGTCTGACAATATGACAATTTTATGATTTTATTATTAAAGATAATGGAACTATGCATATACACTTATATAATCAACACCATTTTCATAATTTACATATATTTGCATAATCAACAAAACTTAATTAATGATAATGATAATGATTTTTAAAGAGATACTAATACTAATATTACTGCTACTACTGCTAATGAAAATCATGATAATGATAATGAAAATAATTAGAATAATACAAATGATGATTATAATAACAACGATAACGGTAATGATGATGATAGTAAAAAAAAATAACAATAATAATAATAATAATAATAATAATAATAATGATTGTTAAATTACTGAATTAAATAACACTCCACAGGTACACGTGTCACGCCGTTAAAGATGGTCAGTTCGGAGCCTTCGTGGACGGCAAGTGGACAGGCATGGTGAAGGAAGTGATGGAAGGGGAGGCTCACATATCAGTCGGCAACCTGGCCATTACGCAACAACGACACCGCGCCGTCGACTTCCTCATAGGAACGATATCTGCAGGGTAAATACATATTCATTCTATTTTCATATTGATATTTAATTAGGTATTCCATCATTCCGACCTACTAACGTTTACTTACCTTCCTTCTGGTTTTGAATCCTCTGGATACGCTTCATGTCTCCAGCTTTAGGATTGTGATGAAACGGCCTTCGAATGAGGACTACATCTGGACGGTCTACACCAAGCAGTTCCAGGCCGAGGTCTGGGGGATGTCGCTGCTAATGTTAGCGGTCCTGGGCGTCGCTCTGTATCTCATAATTCGGCGTTCTCCCCATGAGGATGTCCTTAGTCCTTCCGACGTCTTCATTACCACAGTGGGCTTCCTACTTGGTCAAGGTGTGGCGCTGCAATACCGTTGGTGATTGCATGTACCCATGTTGTGCATTCGAGGTTTTACGCTTTGCTTTGATTGTATATGTGATCATAATTGTTTAATATATATATAAAAATATAGATATTATATATATATAAATATATATTATATATATTATATATTAAAGATATTATATATATATATATATATATATATATAATATATATTATATATATATATATACATACAAGAGAGATAGAGATGGATAGATAGATAGATTGAGAGAAAGAGAGAGAGAGAGAGAGAGAGAGAGAGAGAGAGAGAGAGAGAGAGAGAGAGAGAGAGAGAGAGAGAGATCTAGAGCTAGAAAGAGAGGAAGACCTAGAGAGCGAAAAAGAGAGAAAGAGAGAGAAGAGAAAAAATAACAAGACAAGTACCTCCCTCAGGCACGTCCATCATCTTCCGAACTCTTACCGCCCGCGTGGTTGCGCTGACCCTGCTGATGCTTCAGGTTGTTCTGTTGGCTTACTACACCAGTAACCTCACCTCCGCCCTCACCGTGGGTCCTCCGCTGCCGCCCTATAACAAGCTTCAGGACGTCCACGGTGACCGCTCTCTCACGCTCGGCTTTATCAGAGGATCGGCCATTGGCAATCAGTTTCTGGTAAGTATTATTTTATTTAGGGTATATATATGTATATATATACATATATTCATATATATATATATATATATATATATATATATATATATGTATATATATATATATATATATACTCACATATATATATATATATATATATATATATATATATATATATAATATCAATATATATATCTACATTACATACACACACACACACACACACACACACACACACACACACACACACACACACACACATATTATATATATCTATATATATATATATATATATATATATATAATACACATATATACACATGCACACACACACACACACACACACATATGTACACACACATATTAATTTATATATATATATATATATATATATATATATATATATATATATATATACATATATACCCATACATACATTTATATATATACATACATACATACATATATATAATATATATATATATATATAAGATATAAATATATATATATATATATGTATATATATATGTATATATTACATATGTATATATATATACATATACACATATGTGTGTGTGTTTATATATACATATAAATACATACACACACATGTATATATATATATATATATATATATATATATATATATATATATATATGTATATATGTATATATGCACACACACACACACACACACACACACACACACACACACACACACATACACACACACACACACATATATTTATATATATACATATATACCCATACATACATTTATATACGTACACATATGTATATTCTTCAGGCTTCGAAAATCCCCGTGTATCGAGCTGTGGGCCGATCAGTCAAGGACGAACACTTAGTACCGAGCTACGCAGTCGGGATGGAACGAGTGTACAAGGAGAAATACGCCCTCATGATATGGGACATTTCTTACACCATGAATTATGGACAAGACTGCAGGACTTTCATGCTCCCTGAGTCTTATCTTCCCATACACACGTCCTTTACTTTGCCCAAGAATTCTCCTCTTACGCCGGTGATGAACAAAGTGTGAGTTCTTATATTGTGGGTTGTCTTATTTTGATTTGATTATTATTTCTAAAGTCTATTGAAACGTTTGTTCCCTTTCGTTCGTTCCAGATAGTTGTCTGTGTGAACTAGACATAAAATATACAAATAATTATTGATGTTTACATATCATGATAAAAAAAAGTAATAAAAAATCTCAATGGATGCGAAAGACTTCCTCTACTGAATGTATAACAATGACTAAAGTGTTAACATGTTATTATTCCTTCTCTTCCAGCGTGCTTGACATCAAAGCCTCCGGGATCATGACCAAGTGGTGGAAGGAACTCACCGTCAAAAAGAAGGACTGCAACGTGCTCGAGACGGCCCCTATCATTCTCAAGACAGTGCTCACTCCGTTCCTGTTGCTGGCCGTTGCAATGGCAGTGTCGCTGTGTGTGATGCTGTTGGAGCGACGGCTCTTTTTATGCAGGAATTATCAACGGATGGCTAAGCCCTTTCAACCTTTTTGATCTCGGTTGCAGGAAGCGCCACGTGTATCGTGTATCTCGATGTTTTGTTGCGTAGTTCGACTTCGGAAAGATATTATCATCTTAGTCTTTTTTTTTATTGCTAACTTACCTCAAGTAAAGGGTTTGCATCATTGACAATTATGTTATTACTAGTTTATTACTAAGTATTATTCCCAAAAATGCTTGTGTCAGTATTATTGGTGATACTGACACAAGCATTTAAACAAGATAATCTTTTTATAATGTCAATAACCACAAAACATCTTTCTCAAAATAAATAATTTGTATTTCTAATGACCACATGTCACGCTAATTAGTAATGATGGATCATAAGATTCATTTTCAGATGATATAAGTAGCATATCAAATGTACCGTTACGATGTCACTGCATCTCAATACACACACACACACACACGCATATTTGTATGTATGTATAAATATATGCATATATATACTATATATATATATTTATATATATATATATATATTTTTTTTTTCTTTTATGCATATGTATGTATGTGTGTGCGTGTGTGATTATCAATTTGTTATTAATCACACAGAACCAAAATATTTGTAGCGAGCGGTCTACGAAAATTTATAATCAAAGACGTTATTTATAATTAATCAACGACGTGAGGTTCTTATCTTGCTCTATCACCAGATTATGTGATGGGTAGAATAGGTCCCGTCGCTGGCACCAGAATATGTGATTGTATAGAGATTGTTCTAATTACCCACACATAATAAATAAAGGGTGATGTGAAACATGGTAGCTCTAAGACAATAACAATATATTATAACTCAAGATGTATAGCATTATTTACAACAAAGGGGCACGGTATATACACGCAAGTGGAAGCTAAGCCTATCGCAAAGCTAACGAGATCTGAGCTATAGTTATAGCGAGAACACTAAGGAAACACTGACAATGCACAATATATGAATGAAGTCACTAAGCCACTAGACACTTAACTATCTGGAATCCTTGATGAGACGAAGGAAAGGCAGAGGAAGTCCCTCTTCGGACACGAAGGGCTGAACTATTTCTGTCGGTTGTTATTGAACCCCCCACAACCTCAATCACTCTATATATTTTATAATTAAGATAATTTAAACAATATGTGTTGTGTGTGTGTGGGTTGTGGTGTGTTTGTGTGTGTGTTGTGGTGTGGGGTGTGTGTATGTATGTAGTTCACTCTCTATATTATATCTGGTGTGGTGTTTGTGTGTGGTGTTGTGTGTGTGTGTAGTGTGTGTTTGTTTTGAGTGTGTGTGTGGTGTGGATTGTGTGTGTGTGTGGTGTGTGTGTATTGAGTGTGTGTGTGTGGGTGGTGTGTGTGTGTGTGTGAGTGTGTGTGTGTGTGTGTGTTGTATGAGGTGTGTTGTTAATAAATCATATATATAAATTATCACATCACCTCATCACTTCATCAATTAAAACTCTCACTATCACTCTATTTGTTGGTATAGTGTAGTAGTCGTGTGTGTGATGTGTGTGTGTGTGGGGGGGGGGGGGTGTGGGTGTTTGAGTTGTTGTTTGTGTCTGAGTGGGGTATATGTTTTTTTTGTATTTTTTGTACTTCTTATATATTGAGTTTATTTGGTTGTAATATATAATATATATATTGATATATATATATATATTAT
>NW_028234403.1:38939933-38942433 GCF_977035675.1 Penaeus japonicus
AATATAACATAAGTGTATCTTTATAAGACAAAAGGCCAGGTCCATCATGCAAAACACAAGACGACCGCGAGCCACACTTCCGGCGTGTGTATGTTTGACACTTCTGATCGAATCTAGAGTAGTTATGCTATTCATCTAGCTTGTCTGTATGTCTATCTATCTAACTATATTTATTTATTTGTTGTCTTAACTTTCTCTCTCTTTCTGTCTCTCACTCCTTCTCTCTCTCTCTCTCTTTCTCTTTCTTTCTTTCTCTCTCTCTTTTTTCTCTCTCTTTCTTTCTTCCTCTCTCTCTCTTTTTTTCTGTCTCTCTTTCTCTTTCTCTTTCTTTCTCTCACTCACTCTCTCTTTCTCTCTCTCTCTTTCTCTTTTGTTCTCTCTCTCTCTCTCTCTCTCTTTCTCTCTCTCTCTTTCTCTCTCTCTCTCTTTCTCTCTCTCCTTCTCTCTCCTTCCCTCCCTCCCTCCCTCCTCTCTCCATCATCTAATTCACTACCCCCAAAATCATATAACACCATGACTAAGTCCAGCATCACTTCCTTTAGAGTGAATCTCCATTTTCTCTTCTTTTTATGAGCATCACCTCCCTCATCTCACCTGCTACATCTCCGAGCACATCAGCATCCTGCGACAGGCGACGTCTCTTCTCGGGATCTCTCTGGCTGTCTCTTGCTGTCGCGGTGTTTGTGGCAGGTTGTAAACTTTTTTTTTTTTTTTTTTTTTTTTTTTTTTTTCTCTCTCTCCTTCTCTCTCTCTCTCTCTCTCTCTCTCTCTCTCTCTCTCTCTCTCTCTCTCTCTCTCTCTCTCTCTCTCTCTCTCTCTCTCTTTCTCTCTGTCGGAGAACTTGCTTATGTTGGATATTTCTTTTATGCTGTTGTATTTTTTTTTATTTTCATTTTTTTATTTAGTATTTTTTTTTGTTAGTGTTATCGTTGTTAGTCCAGCCTTCTACTCTTCGTCAGCCATATGGTTCTTATGTATTCTCCGGGATGACATTGGAGATGAGGATTATTATTATAATAATAATGATAATGATAATGGTAAGGTTAATGATGTGATGACGATTATGAATGATGATGGTGATTTTCAATATTATCGTCAGTATGCTTATTTAAATATTCTTAATCATCAGTCATTATCAACATTATCATTGCTGTTATTGATATCATTACTATTATCATTATTATGATTATCATCATCAACATTGTAATTGTTATCATTATGATCATCATCATCATCCTTATCATTGTTATCGTTACTGATATTATCATTATTGTCATTGTTGTTATTGTCATCATAAAAATTATTATTATCATCATCATTATCGTCATCATTATTATTACTATCATTGTTATCATTCTTCCTATCACTGTTATCACTATCACCATTTCCAGTGCTACTATCACTATTATTGGTATAATCATTATGGGTTTGTTATCGTTATCATAGTAATAACAATGGTGATTATCAATATCAATATCATCATAACCGTTGTTAACATCACTATCATTTTAGGATCATTACAGATATTTTTTTTTCATAATCATTATTAACATTTTAATTATTCTTATATTCTACTTATACATTTATACTTATACTTTTTTTTTCATTAATTTTTGTTACTTAAACAACTACCAACAGCACAGAACAACTCCAGCTGCCACGACGTACACACAAACCCACGTACTCATTACATATGATGATTTAAGACAAAATTAAATGAGCCTCAATTATGGGTTGAGTAGATCTCATCAGGGAGGTTTACTGTAGTTAAGGGTGTGTTAAGGGGGATGAGGGGGGGGGGAGGTAGGATAGGCCTAAGTTCCCTTGGCCTTGAATCCTCTTCATCCATAAAGCCTTTGATTATTTAGTGTCTGTCTCGTGGTTTGTGTGCGTTGCTGAGGAAGCGTGAGAGATAGATAGATAGATAGATAGATAGATAGATAGATAGATAGATAGATAGATAAAGAGAGAGAGAGAGAGAGAGAGAGAGAGAGAGAGAGAGAGAGAGAGAGAGAGAGAGAGAGAGAGAGAGAGAGAGAGAGAGAGAGAGAAAGAGAGGGAGATTGGGTCAATCGCCTAAAAAAATAGCGAAAAAAGAAGTATAGAGAAATAAAGTCTAAAAGTTCTAAATGAGACTACGCAGAAGATAGACCATCACCGTTTCATAAGATAAGCCGGCAACGGTAGATAGAATAAAGACAAACACGACAGGAACAATGTACATAAGGGCAGAGAGGACCGGAGTTTGAACAGCTGATGGGATGTTTATTTTGTAGTCTCCTGACACAGTTGCCGAAGTGTGTTTCGGTGACCGATGATGCTCGTTAACTGCCGGTTTTCTTTCTAATCATGAGGCTAGTACGGAGAAAATGTACTTTTTTTTCTTTTTTTTTCTTTTTTTGTTTAATATAGAAGCGGATAGAAAGGAAGTAGACGAGAAACAGGAATGAAATGTCAGCTAGTTCTGGTTATGTGGATGTTTTGTGAATAGGTATCTATC
>NW_028234403.1:38969933-38972433 GCF_977035675.1 Penaeus japonicus
GTAAGTACGAATATCAACCTTATGGTCATTTCCGTCTTTGGTACTTTTATTCCTATGGTTATTTTTTTTAATGATTATTGTGATGGTAATAATATTGATGATATTGATGACGGTAATAATGGTGATGGTAATGATAATAAGGATAATAATAAAAAACAATGATGATAGTAATGAAGATAATAATGATAATGATAAAAAAACAATAATAATAATAATGAAGATAATAGTGATGATGATGATGATGTTAATGATGATAATGATTATGGCAATAAAGATAATAGTAATAATGATAATGATGAGAGTGATAAAAATAATAATGATTATAATGATAATCATGAAAACAATATCAATTATAATAATACTAACATAATAATAACAATAATTGATGATGATAATGAAAGTGATAATGATAATAGTAATGATAATAATAACAATGATGATAATGATACTAATGATGACGAAGATAGTATCGATCTTGATAATAGTAGTGATCATGATTATGACGATAGTAGTGATGATAACAATAGTAATGATAATGATAGTAAAAACAACAGCAATTAACGATAATGATGATAGTAATAATAACAACAATGATGATAACAATTTTAATGAAGAGAGTAATAATAATAGTAGTAAAAATAATGATAATGTTGATAATATGAATTAAGATACTACTAATATTATCAATAAGAGTAATGATAATATTTATGACACATCCATACCATGACATATATACAATAACATGCAAAAAGTATCTCACAAAAAAAATTTCTTCCCGGAGAGTTTAGTCACTGGCCTCGGTTTCATTCCGGATCAGAGCGTAGATACTTGAAACATTTAAGAAAATTACACTTCCCCGGTTATGTAATGCTATCAAAGTAAAATCCATTATCACAGATGTTAAAGGTTCATTTTCTTACCAGAATACCTGTTACATATGCAGCCCATCCCCGTGGACTTTTATATTTTGAATCTTTTGGCAAATGGATTTCAGAATTTCTTAACCATAGTGTGATTCATTTTAAATCCCTTTCGCCGGGCGGGTATATAAAAAATACATATAGTGAGAAGAAATAAACAATCTGGATTTGCGGGGAGAATATTATTTGTATATGTCTCCGCGTAGCCTGAGCGCGGAAGACATTTTAAAATACATCGTCGGATTCTGCAGGCGACCGTTCGCTCGTTCTATAGATTATCAAAAGCAATGTGCAATGCAAACAATATCAGGGGTACCAGTTTGGATTCCCGCAGATGTCCTCCTGTTAAAGATTTATTAATACAAGGTGTTCCCGGTTTATGCAAGCTGGGACTACACGAAACAATAACAACGTTCCATTTTATGCAACGGCCGTGTCTCGTGGGTGCAACAGCAGGCGTTTTCTGCGCGGAGTTGGAGCCGGGTGCGGACCTTCAGCGGAAGAAGGACACGCTCCTTTGTCATATTCTTCGCGTAATGCTTTTTGCATTTTAATATCCAAATATATCACGTGAGTCAAAGCGACTTTGGCAGCCATTTCTGTAAGTAAATTCATGTAATGTGCTTTTAAGATCTATTTGGTTTTTGTTTGCCAAGGTTTGGGTCATGTGAAGATAAAAAAGAGGAAGATAAAACAGTTTGTTTGTTTTAGAAAGAATGGAAGTGGGAGGCTGGCTGTCCGAAAGGGTATGTAAACTTTCACTTTCATGCCATATATCTATACGTGTTGCCGTCTACTCTTTTGCTTAACAAGCGACGTCGAGCAAGTAACAAACAAAACAAAACAAATAGATAAAAAACACATTCAAAAGGAAATAAAAGCTAAAAGAAAATATACATATAACCTTTGAATGTGAGCCTTCGCAACAAGGTTGTACCGAGCAACAAACAGATTCAATTTCCCAAACATACAGTGCCTCGGGGAGTCCACTGTTGTTTACAAAACCACTAAACCCTTTAGAATCACGGACCCTAAAAGCAAAGGGAAAGTACCGTAGCTGTGATCATCATCATGTCTGCTAAGGACAGAGACTCTTCCGCCAACGTACTTGCGGTTCTTTGAGTACTGAAGAGCACAAGTGCACGCAAATACACGTAAATTAATGATGTGCTTCTATAGTGTGGCATGGCGATGTTGGAGCTCCGTGAATGCTTCTTTTAATGGGAGTGTCAGCATGGAGCATATGCGCGTGAGCATGTTGGTCGAAGTATTCAGGTCTTGTTCTCTCTCTCTCTCTCTCTCTCTCTCTCTTTTTTTTTTTGTCATGCTGAAGCTGATGAAAATAACGGTTCTTTGTTATTTACTGGCGAGCTTCGTAATTTCTTTCATAAACTGCATAATTATATCTGTGACTCCTGTGTTTATTCATGTTATCCTCATTATAAATGCATTTGCATTCTAAAACCTGAAACAGCCGTGACTTTCTCTGATCTTTCCTTTTCCCTTGTGTTTATTGTCACTAATTAAGTAAAAAAAAGATAACTTTTATGCTAATATCACCAAACCATAAATCAGAAAAC
>NW_028234403.1:38977433-38992433 GCF_977035675.1 Penaeus japonicus
ATATAATAAAATCATAAAAATAACACCAAATATCTTCACGAGATAGGTCGAGGTGTGTGTCTGTGCATAGATGAACATTACCGCGAGAATTTGAACTCACTGAAAAGCAAGCAACTAGGTGCCAAAATCCACCACCTTTCAATATCGAGCACATTTTGTGTCGGAAGTTTTGAATTTCCCGCCAAGCGCCATTTTGTGGTGTCCCGTATCACCCAGCGAATGTTTACAGGCGCGTTTTCTATACCGCATGCAGGTGTTCACCTCCTTTGAGGTATCATTACGATTTTCTTCAGTATTCAACATTCTTGTCCAAGGTAAGAATTGTATGAATTGTATCAATATATCTGGAATGTAAATTACATGTATTTGCCAAATATTAATCATTATGTGTCAAGTTCTTATACGGTCCGATATTTGAATATTTTATTATAGTTTCCCCTATATTTTCTCGGAAATAAAGAAAACTTGTATAAAGAGTAGCTTTAACATTTATTATTTGGTTGATGTATACCCTACTTATTATTTTTTTTTTTTCCAGATGGAGAGTCTAACTAGAAGAATAGTTATAATGAAATATCTAGCAGAAAGTAAAGAAAAAACTTTCGACATAGTTTTACAAACAGAAATTAAACATCATCAAGTTGTCAATAATCATCATCGTACTATGAAGGAACCAAGAAAAAAATATTTGCGAGATGAATATCTTAGACGCTGGGCTAAAGCAAACCGCACAAAGAGTAGTTTCTTATCTCAAAATAAAAATTGGCTTGACATCACCCTAGTGCTTGACACAGAAGACGACAGTTTTGACCAAGGTAATGTTATCATTTGATGTATACTGTATGATATTGTCTATTTTATAGAAACCTCGTATGTGTTCGAGTAAATCTTTACAAGTAGTCTAGATCGTGTATGAAATACGTCTGACATTATTTGTCTTTTTCCTACAGATCGTGAGAAGAGAAGTAGGAGAGCAGAGAACGAATTTGACATCATGCAGAGTGAGAGGACCAAAAGGAGGAAAACAGAGGAGTTGAGGAAGAACTGTTCAGGAGATCAGCTTGCCTATGCTGTGCAAATGAAACTGAGAGAGTGTGGGAAAAAGGATGCTGCTAAATTATGTAAAGAAGCTACTCTCACGTCTCCAACTCGACCCAAAAAAATATTAAATAAGGTAAATTCTGAGTCGCAGCATAAACAATTATCACCTTATCATGCTCTTTGTCTACAGTTGAACAGAGGGATGAGCAAGGCTACGTATTGCTTACTGCGAAGTGTGCAAAAGGAGCACAACTGCAGACTCTTTCCATCATATGCACGCGTCTTAGAAGCTAAACAGTCATGCTATCCTCCTGGAATGCTAATAGATGATTTTGACATGAAGCTTCCATTACAAGCTCTGCTTGATCATACGGCCACGAGATTAAATTGAACTACAAAGAGAAGCATTTGAATTATTGCCAAATTATCTCGAACGTAAATACGAAATGATTACAAAGTATGGATTTGATGGTAGCGGGGGTCAAGCTCTATATTCATTGCCAGCTAGTGGAATAGACACAGCCACAGAGTCAAAGTTGATTGCCACCTTCATTTGCCCTATCACTATAAAGGTACAGGACACTAACATCATAGTGTGGCAGAACCCGGCCCCATCATCTCCGATTTATTGTCGACCTCTCCATTTGCAGTTTGCTAAAGAAACACCAGAGTTAACGAGAAAAGAGTTTTCTCGTATTGCCAGTGAAATCACTGCACTTCAGCCAACCACTGAAACCGGCATTGAGATTGCCCATAACATCATTCCTACCATGGTTGACGGCAAGGTGTGTCAAGCCTTATCAGGTAATCAATCATCTTCGTCATGCTACCTCTGCTTGCCCGCCACGAAGCCATCACAAATGAACAATTTAAAAGATATAAAGGAAAAAGGCGTTGCTAATGATTATTTAAAACACAGCATCTCCCCACTGCATCTGTACATAAATTGCATGGAGTGTGTACTACATATTGCCTACAGAATGCAGCTAAAAACATGGAGGGTTCAAGGAAAGGAAGCGCATGATGCTATGGCAGCTGAAAAGAGAAGAGTTCAGAAAGAGCTGAAAGATGAACTCCACATAAATGTCGATCTGCCATGCCAAGGCGGTGGTAACACCAATAACGGCAATACTGCGAGGAAGTTTTTTAAAGAGTGGGCTTCTGTAGCCAGAATAACTGGAGTTGATGGTGAAGTTATCCGGAGGTTAGGGGTCTTGCTAACTGCATTAAATTCCGGATTTACAATTGACGCGCGTGCTTATGAATTATATGCCGAGGCAACTGCTAAGCTATATGTAAAGAACTACAAATGGTACAACATGCCAGTCTCTGTGCATAAGATGTTGATACATGGAGCGCACGTGATTGACATGCTCTGTATACCCGTTGGCCAAGCATCCGAAGAAGCCATTGAAGCCAGGCATAAAGACATAAGAAGGATAAGGTTGGATCACACGTGTAAAATCTCTCGGTCAAGAGTAAATGAAGACCTGATGCATTGGATTCTTGCATCCTCTGATCCAATGGTTGCAGTCCACCGGAAAAGAGGAATGAAAAAGGACAACGAACTCTCACAGGATGTTCTTCAATTATTAAAAGAATCTTCATATACCAACTTGGATGTAGAAAATGATAGTGATGAAAGTGATGTTGATGCTGATGATAATGGAAATTAGTGCCATATAAGCAACATATTTTCGCTAGGTTTTCTGTTATTTGTTTTGAAGTATATTTACAGTAATATGATTGTTAATGTTGTATTTAGTTCTTTGCTTGAGCAAATTTTTGTTTTATTTATCTTGATGTCACTAATAAACATGGCAATACACTATCCGTTGTTTTTTTTATTCCTCTTCAAAAAAGTTTATATAAAAGGCTATATGGAAAGCAAGAAAATATGATTAATAACTAGTCAGAATTATTTCGTCAAATGTGATGTTAATTCCCGTAGATTTTCTTTTGTGGAGCGCGTGGCCACGTTTTCTCCAAACGAGACCAGTATGCGGCGCTCCGAGCCCGCATCGTCCGCGAGACGCGCACCGAACAGAGAACAGAAGACATCAGAAGCCATCGAGATCTGTAATTATTTCTATTTCAACTGTGCCGATATTCACCAAATAAAGGAGTCAAGAATACCAGACTTTGGCTTCAAAATACCCTTTGTGAGCACCTCTCAAAAATGGTGGCAGCGGTGGGATCCGTTCTGTTCGAAAATCTACGAAAACTCGCCACGCTATACCTGCCCCAGCACAGCAAGAGTTCTGCAAAATGGCAACCAACATCGCAAGAATGTGTTAGGACGTAAGGCCACAGGAACACCCAGGCGATTCCAACATCAAGATTTGGAACACTAAGCCCTGGCAGCGTAGCCACGCAGCGAGCAAAAAAAATTGAGAAATTTGGACAAGATGGACCCCTCTGCACAAACGCACCTAAAACTTCCCTCCGAATTGTTTCCGCTCGACAATTCTTCACAAAACCGTAAGTACATACAATGGGCCAATTCTCCTTATTTCTCTACTTTCTCTATGTCCCCCATATACATGTGCTTATGTGTTTTAAAAGTGAAAGAAGTTCAAACATTCTCTGTTAGGCAAAGTGTTTCTTTTCTCACACTTTCAACATCGTAATTACATTCTTATCGGTAATTGAAATATTTATTTAATAACTGCGTTAAATTTATTGTATATTTTGCCGTAAAACAACTTTAAAGAAAGAAATTTTGTGTTTCAATTCTTTTTCTATGATGCTACACATTTTTTTTTTCTCATTCGTTAATCACTCGTTTGTATTATCGAATTCTATAATTCTACAATTCTCATGTATGTAAATTTACGAGTCTGAAAGTTCGTTAGTATTTTAAGGAATATTCCATGTATAAATTTCCCCCCGCCCCCCAAGCCACGCTCAGCCCCCCACCCCCCCAAGCCACGCTCGACAAACGCCACGCTACACTCCCCCCCTCCCACCCCCGCTACGTGACTCTCGGACCAGCGTCATGTCACAGGAGAACTTTTCCCACCCCCATATCCTCCTTCCTCCCACCCCCCTCATCGATATTAAGTAGAAATATATTATTTAATAAGCAAGGCCTTCATGTTACGACGATGAAGCCTTCAGAAAGGCTTGGCAAACCAGCCTTGTCAATCCTGATGTCTCATAAAACCACTATCTTGAAGACCGACGATCCTTCACAACCGTGCGGGATTCGTTCATAATCAGATAAGGTTTATTTGGGTTTGTTAAATCTTCGCAATCATGTTGTGAGAGAGATATAGTAAAGTGCAATATACTCTCTTTTCCTTTCATTTTTTATATTCATACTAACCATGAATGTTATAACCATGTTATTCATATTAATTAACTAAATCTAATATCATTCTCAATTAATTCGTATTTGCTTTATTTTAAATTGAATTAAAAAGGCAAATTCGATTTTATTCATTTTTCATGTATCGTATACATTACGTAAGCTTAACTTCGCCGGTCAAACGCAGCGTAAAAAGGTTCCACGCCAGAGTTACTAGAGGTTGCATAAGTCGTTTGTACTTGCTGCGAAAAAACTGTCCGATTTCAGATTGAACGAGTAATAAGTTCGGATCAGTACTTCATTTTTAGACATTATTTGAACTTACCTTCGCCGGTCAAACGCAGCGTAAAAAGGTTCCACTGAAAAACACTATGGGTTGCATAAGTCGTTTGTACTTGCTGCGAGCAAAATATCCGATTTCAGATTTAACGAGTAATCATTTCGGATCAGTACTTCATTTTTATCATCGTTATTCGCATTGTCAAGTGCGATTTCATAATCATCTACGAATTTGATATTATTATCATAGTTAATTATTATGTAAGTACTAGGATTAAAAGGTTAATCTAGGTACAGTATTTTTTAATCTTTTTATTTTTTAAAAGGAATAATTCCATACGAACTTGAAATAACATCTCTTAATCACTAATACATACATATTTTCAAACTCTCTAACTCTCATGTTCACTTTCTATTTCGAACTTATTGCTCACTGTAGATGCATCTTCTACCCTTCTTACTTTGCAATAGCTCACCCCACGCTTCTGTTGACAAACACACTTGAGACTAACTTTGTGTCATGGCGTAAAATGAGTGAATTCATAGTAATTCGGTAGAGGACTCTCCACCCACAACATTATTTTTTATCGCCCTTAGTTTGTCGAAAGTAAAAGTGGATAGTTATTAGCATTGTATTCATATAAACTAACAATTATTCTCTTACAATTGTAATAACTACTTACAATTTTGTTCACGAACATACTTGACACTGCGACAGTGCCAAACGAAATAATGAATTAAAATAATAATTCGGTAGGTCTACTTAGTGCAACCCACAATAATTCTTTTATCGCCCTAAGTTTGTTAATACAATATATGATAGTTATTTGCACGACTTAACTGTTTTGTAGCATCCTTTCTTATTTATTCTGAGACTCAGTGGTTCAAGTAAACCTTTGCCGGTTGCCACTGTTGTCTCCCTCTCCCTGAGAAGCTTGCAGTTCAAGTTGTCCCTTGCGAGTCGCTGCAAGCATCTCCCTCCTTTATCTATCTTTCTTAGAAAAAAAAGTAACATCAAAGAAAGAAAAACAAAGTAAAAATTATATAAAATATGGAATTATGCACACGCCACGCTACACCCCCCCCCCACTCTCTGTTCGTCTTTCTTTCTTTCTTTCCTTGGCCCTGTATGTAAAGGTTATCAAGCAGGTTACGGCACTCCATTAACTACGAAACGAAGCCCGGAATGTGGTCGCCTAAAAGACACCACGGTTTGGAAGCTCAGAAGCAGCAGACGCCAAAAACGTCCAGAAGAGAGAGCATAGCTGTCATTCCCAGAAACCAAGAGTGTGGCACCCGTCGAAGAGGACAGCCGGACACCCTCAATTAATAACGTGGAACTCCCGCCTGCAAAATAACAAAGAAGCAGCAGCCAAGTACGGAAGACGGAAAACGAAGAAACGGAATCATACATCCGGGACCTGGGACAAAGACATGAACGCGCCACCAGGACGCGCAAACATCACCGCCAGAGTTGGAAGTTGACCTGAATCACGCAAGGCCGGACGACACGTTCGCCCTTCAAGGACGACTTCAACTTTACGGCTTGAGGACAAGCCTTTTTAGATGGCTGGGCAGTCTGTGAGACCACATTGAAGCCACGTGGAGACATAAGATTGCCACGTGGCCTAGATGCTATAAAGACGAAGAAGCAACTCTTCATGGCGTCTCCCTAGGTCAAGATAAAACGGGCCGACCTCAGGTCACTCGCCCTCTCTCTCTCCCGCCCTCGCTTGCAGACACACCTGGCCTCGCCTCGGAGAGGGCCGCGAGCGCCGAGCCGGCGCTCCGAGCCCGCATCGTCCGCAAGACGCGCACCGAACAGAGAACAGAAGACATCAGAAGCCATCGAGATCTGTAATTATTTCTATTTAAACTGTGCCGATATTCACCAAATAAAGGAGTCAAGAATACCAGACTTTGGCTTCAAAATACCCTTTGTGAGCACCTCTCACAGAGAGAGAGAGAGTGATTGAGAGAGAGAGAGAGAGAGAGAGATTGAGTGAGAGATATACTTAAAAGCCGGAAAAGTAAATAAAAAAAAGCGAATCACCACGAGGGAGAATAAACAACCTCCCACGTGGTCGCGATTCTATTCTTGTTCTGAAGGAAGGCCGGCTTAGGTCAAGGCACTTAAACCCTGACCTCTCGCCCTTACTCTCAAACACACATTGTCGGTCAGCATGTCACCTCGGTAGTAATGGGTGCTCTCTTGGGATGTTCAGAGGCCTTGCAAATAACTGGACACACAAGCTCTTCACTGTTGTAAAATGATTATGATTGATGTTTGTTGGAAACGGTTAAGACACACACACACGCACACACACACATATATATATATGTATATATATATGTATATATGTATATATATATACATATATATATATATATATATATATACACACATACATACATACATACATACATATATATATATATATATATATATATATATATATATATATATATATATAACCTATGTATCATTATCATTATTACTCTAATTGTTATCATTGCTGTTGTTATCATCATCTTTATCATCATTATTATTTCTGTCATTGTCATTATCATTCATTACTATTATTGTGTTTTTCATTATCATTATCGTAATAATCATTGTGATAATCATTATTGATATCATCATTATTCTCATTATTATTAATATCATCAATCTTCATAATCATAATTTCCAGTATCATTTGACTATGATATTTTTTTTCCAATAATATCACTCATTATTCTTATTATGTATACAATTATCAAGATTAGTTGTTCGTCATAACTATAATCATATAATTGTCATGTGTATTATCATCAAGATTTCGATATTATCACTATGGTTTTTATTATCATTATTATTTATATATACACTTATGTACACACACACACACACACACACACACACACATACATACACACGCACACATATATATAGATATATATACATATATATACATATATATATATATATACATATATATATATACATACATTATATATATATACATATATATATGTATACATATACATATAGGTATATATATATATATATATACATACATATATATATATATATATAGATATATATATATATATGTACATATATATATATATATATATATATATATATATATATATATATATATATATATACATACACACACACACACACACACTGTGATGGTTATAGATTACTCTAATATCCACACATAGAGAAATATAAGGTTGGTGTCAAACACAGCAGCTGATACAATAACAATATATTATAACTTCAATAATATGACACGATATAATATATATATATATATATACAAATATAACAAGGAATGACTCTGGAAATAAAGATCGGGATTAGCACTAGTTCACAATAGTAGATGTAGGAGTGCGAGTGGTAGATGTTGGTGATTAAGGTCAAGGACCTCGAGTGACTTCGCTATCGTCAGTATATCTCAGGACGGCTCGCTAGGCGGGGCGATGAGCCATCTGCAGGAAAGTAGGCGTAGCTATTCCAAGTGTCAGCTTGGGTCGCGATTTCCTGATTGGCTGACTTCGGTTCATCATAATTCATAGGTCCGCCCTCGGGTCAGCCTTTGAGGGTGATATTCCTATGATGGGGAGATGACCAGAATATCCAGAAGGGCTAAAGTTGCAGGTGCTGCCTTTAACGAATCTTTGCCCGATCCTGGGGGATATACGAAATCCGATAATTGTGAAGGTCACATCTGTGTATTGTAATTTGATCATGTATCTCAGGTCAGACATATGCTCTGTTAACCGTTAAACATAAATACTTTCATATCGCTCTACCATGCTACCCCAAATCGTCCCGATTTGGTAAGAAATAAAGTAGGAAGTTATACTTAACTGAGGATAAGAATTCCTTGATCAGGGGAACTCTATAAGAGTGGTACACGAAGAGACAGCAACATCCGGCAGATTCTTGATTAATGCACAATACTACATGGATTTGCAGCATGGCAGGCCTCGAGATCAGCTCCGGAATTACAGGTTTAACACACCTGGGAGGTGTACTTTTCTGCATCCGTCAATATCATAACTTGAAAAAAAAGTACAAGTACCTGGCGCCTTACATGGCTTTAGAGAGGTAAGTGGGGACGTAGGGTAGAAGGCATAGTTCGATATATGAAAAGGAAAATAATTAGTGCAACAAGAACAAAATGTGAGTTAGTAATATATCGAATATTGTATCAAAATGTTTTTTTTTTTTTATGTTATTTTATTTTTTTGTATTATTATTCTTATTATTTATATTTTTTTTTGGATTTGATTTTTTTTTCTTAGAATATTATATAGCATGAGGGTAACTGGTATATGCAACAGAATCATGGGTATGTTTTACTTGCTTGTTTTTCAATGCAACTCGCCTGTAGGTGATGCAATAGCACGCTCCCAGGGTTACTAGCAACATACACATTCCGGCGATGGTAACGTATACGGGATAAATGTAGGTTGCGTGGAACGGGCTGAGCGGGGTAAATGCATCAAGCTGTTGCAAAGTAGGCATCTGTTGAAAGGTTATACTAGGAAGAGAAATGTTATATGATGGCAATGATACCGACATGGGCTGCAGGTAGGAGGTATTCATTGCAATCTTCCTTGTATAGGTATGGGTGGCTGGAATAAATAGGGATAAAAAGAGGCTTAACATTAGCAGAGGAGATATTGTGGAGAATAGGGCGTAAGTCATGTGGAGTAATGAGACTGGGAAGCACTTCGCCTGCTGTTGCTGAAATCAACGAGTTGGTTATTGAGTTAGGAAAGTAGCCAGGCCGGAGAAATCAGCAATCGGCTGAAGCGAAATTTTGATATCCACATTGTTTGTTATTGGTAAGACTAGCCCATGGTCCTCAACGAAGGCTCCTGGCACTGCGCGAAGCCTAGGGGGTAGGGCATGGCGGTCGGCAGACGCCAATGCGAAGAATGATAAGCCCAAGAGGAGTAAGGTCTGGAAGATAAAAATCAATTAGTGTTCGTCGGCCGGGGGAGAATAGTACTTGTGAGCAAGCTTTAGGACGTCGAAATGAGACCAAGATTGTTCACCTGACTGTATGCATTTAATGTAGGCCTTGTTGTTCTTTACACTAATTATTCTAAATGGACCTTCAAATCTAGGAGCAAGCTTTGACTTAATATTGAGTGGTTGGTTGACTTTTCTAAATACTAATGCTCCAACTTCAATGTCCTTGTGGCGGGCCACTTTGTGTTGAAATGACAGTATTTTATCTCTGGAACTAGTCAAATGCTTCTTTGTGATCTGAAAGATGGACTTGTTTCTATTTAGGAGATATTCAGCATAATTATCATTATATAAAGGAACTTGATTTTTATCAAAGAGGTCATAGGGTAGTCTTTTATCCATTCCATATAAAAGAAAATGTGGGGTATCACCTAAGGAAGAATGGAATGTACTATTAATACAAGACTGGATTGTCAATAGTGATTCATCCCATGTGTCCGATGTCGCATCAACAAGCGATCTCATTAATGAGAGGATGGAGGAGTTGAGTCTTTCTGTAATACCATTACTTTGTGGGCGGTAAGGGAGAATGTTAACACGAGTTACATTCATGATATCACATAACTTATCCATGACTTTGTTATGAAATTCAGTCCCGTTATCAGTTGAAAAATACATGGGGGCTGAATGTCTATGACAGAAGTCGTGAAAAGCATGTGCAACAACATTTGCTGTTTTGTTGGGCACGGGGACGAGTTCACAAAAACGAGTGAAGTTATCAATGAAGACTAAAATATAACGATTTCCATTGCGAGAAGGTAGAAAACCTGACAATGTGTCGCAAGAGACTTTCTGGAAAGGAAAGTCTGGAATGTCATATTTCAATGCAGGGGCTGGGTCATTGGTATTTCCCTTGTAATACGGGCATTGCTTACAAGACTGAACATGCTTAGCAACTTTGCTAATAAGGTGTGGGAAGAAGAAGCGTTGTTGAGCTAAGTGAATTGCTTTATACTTACCACAATGTGCAGCTTCTTTCGACTCATGGAAAAGAGGAAGGATTCGACCTTCAAGGGATTCAGGAATAACTACAAGCTTACGAGATGCCTTAAGCTTTCTTGTCCTATATCTAGACTTGTAGCAAAGTAGACCGTTAGCATCGAGGTAAAGTTGACTTACTCGAACATGTCTGCTAGGGGGAGGTCTTTCATTCCTTTCTAAAGCTTGAATTAAGGGGCCGTACAGATTATCATTACGTTGCGCTATCCGGATCTCGTTCTCCGTGGGTGGGTCCATGGGAGGTACGGCTGGGGCAGCCAAGACCGGGGCGGTAACAGAATGAATGGAGTCGGAACGGCGACCATTAACATGTGCAGACCGGATCTCGTCCTCCGAAGGATTCGCAACGGTAGGAGCGGCAGTATTTGCCAAGATTGGTGCAATGTCAGAGAATTTCACCTTGCGGGAGGCAAAGGTGGGCGAGGAGCTAGATTCAGGCAGGTTGTGAGCGTCAGAGAGAGGAGCGCGTGATAGCGCGTCGGCAACGACATTTTGTTTCCCGGGTAAATAAACAATGGTGACGTCAAACTCTGCAAGAATTTCAATTGCGCGGGCGCGTCGTCCATGAGGGTCCCTACCCTTAAATATGGACGTGAGGGGGGAATGATCAGTGTGCACTTCTATCTGATATCCCAAGATTAGCTCTCGAAAATGATGGAGGGCCCATGTGATACTGAGTAATTCACGGTCCGTCGTGTGATAGCGTTTTTCCGCTGAATTGAGGGCGCGACTTGCAAAAGCAATGGGCTGCGTTTTTCCAGAATGGCCATGTTTCTGGTGGAGTACTGCTCCGAGCCCGAGGTTTGAGGCATCAGTGGTGAGGACAAAAGGCAAACTGAAATCGGGGAAGGCTAAGAGTGGAGCCTTAATCAGTCGCGATTTAAGAGTTGAAAATGCGGCTTTTTCCTCGTCTGTCCACTGCCAAGTAGTATCCTTTTTAAGGAGATGGTTAAGCGGCGTCGCGATGGATCCGTAACCTTGAATGAACGGCCTGTAAAAACCTGAAAGGCCTAAAAATGACTTCAATTCCTTCTGGTTCATAGGTGTTGGAAAGTCGGCAATGGCTTTAACTTTTGAATCATTAGGTGCAATACCTTTAGATGACAAGGTATGGCCTAAGAATTCTAACTTAGACTTGAAGAACTGACATTTGCTAGGTTGAATACATAATCCTGCAGTTGATAGCCTATTGAAAACCTGGCGCAATTTCTTCTCATGTTCAGAGAGGGAGGGTGAGCAAATTAAAATATCATCTAAATACACGAGGACCTGATCATTAATTAATCCTGATAGTACAAGTGACATTAATCTGCTAAATGTGAGAGGGGAATTGCGAAGACCAAAAGGGCATACTAAAAATTCAAAGTGTCCCATATGAGTCGAGAAAGCCGTATATGGCACGCTTTCAGGAGCCATAGGAACTTGCAGGAAGCCTTTAGCAAGGTCAATAGTTGAAAAAATCTTATTATTAGAGCCAATGTCTTGCAACAACAATCTAAGATTAGGAATTGGGAATGGTTCTGGCACTGTTACTTTATTCAACTTGCGATAGTCGACCACTGGGCGGAAAGTATTATCCTTCTTTGGAACAAGGAGGAGGGGAGAGGCCCAGGGTGAATTGCTTGGTTGAATAAGATTCATGTCTAACATTGTTTTAACTTCCTTTTCCAAGGCCTGTCGCTTCGAGTGAGGGATCTTATAACTCGGTATGTACGAAGGCTTAGCATCAGGCTCGAGGGTAATGGAGTGTTGAAGCAATGTTGTTTTTCCGATCGGACGGTCCTTGGTTGGCAGTATGCTTGGGAATTCTTTAAATAAGTTATTCAAAATATCATATCCTTCATGAAAATCTAAATTTTGCTTCAGAACATGATCAGAGCTCTGCTCATCAGGGGAAGATGATGTTGCAGAAAAAACAGGGGAGGGAACAGGTAAATCAAATTCGCAGATAGGCAAGTCTGTGAATTCATAAGATATTACAGGTACACCAGCGTTAATAGTCAATGGGGCCGGGGTAAGATTAAATACATGCACCTGACATCTATTATCAGTGATATTATACAAGGAAGGTAATGTTGCACAACCTTTTACTCGTATATTATCAGGTAATATCAAAGCAGTACCATTTGCAGAAGGACAAGAAACATCTATCAGTAGATCATGAAATGCCGGAATAGTAGTGGTAGCACTAGCTATAAACTTAGGAGCATTATCATTAGCGGTCCAAGAATTCGCATAGTCGTCAACGTGTTTTGCGCGCGAAGGTTTGCGTGATGCGGGTGCGCGCGCAGTGAGAGGAGAGGTGAAGCGAGGGCGGGTGGGAGGGGTAGGGGGGTGGTGGGGAGGAGAGGATGGAAAGTGAGGTGTAGTCATGGTGTGACTATGGTCATGTGTGACTTCATAGATTGCCATTGCGGGTGTGAATGGGTCGGCATGCGTCCATAGGCAAGAGGGAGTCCTTAACAGGTAATTCTGACCATTAAAAGTAATGCTATTACTCTGAGGATGGAGGGAAATTCCTGTACGGTATAAGAAATCATGACCCAACAAGAGGTGTCCCGGGGTAAAATTAGATTCTACAACGACAAACTTGTGAGCAAAAATTTCACTACCAAGAGAAATGTTAAGGACTTTGCTGCCTAAAGCTGATACCTTATCTCCTGTTATCCCGCAAATGGTGGTTTGACTCGGTTGCAAATCTAATGATAATTCAAAATTCCGCAAGGTATTCAACGAGACCACAGAACAAGAAGATCCGGTGTCTAAGAAGAAATATGCAGGCTTGTCATTCAATATAGATGGAAGCAAAGGCGGTTGAGTGATATCATTAGGGATGCAACTAGTCGAGACAATGTGATGTGTTACCGGTATTGTGCTTGTAGTGTTGCCGTGTCTGGGTGTTTTTGGCTTTTCCCTAAAAAATGGCGGTTTGCTTGGCGTTGCTGGAGCAATTTGTATGTTTGATCCACCTGGTCAGGGAACGCTGAGCAGTGAGGCCAAGGGTGTGAGCGCGTGCCATGATAAGGACAGTACGGTGTCGAATAACAAGAGTCGGCACCGTGACCTTTCGCACAACAATTAAAACACTGATCTCTGTCTGGTGCCCAATTCGTGACACAAGGTTGTTTACGTCTGGGTACATGAGGTGAGTTAGATGACGGGGGAAAGCGAGTTATATGTCCCGTATTATATCTGTGAGGGGAGGTTTGTCTCGAGTGTTGTGTTTTCGTGTCATGGTTGTGGAACCGCGGGTTAGGGTTGCGTTGTGGTTTGTCGTTTGGTTGTTTGTGTTTGTTTGTGTTACGCAAGGGTGTGTTGTCTTGTGTGGTCGTGTTTGCCTTAGTCGTGGGAATGCCTGCGTTGACAGTTACTGTGGGAGCCTTTTCTCTGATAGACTTGGCAAATTCGCCGGGTAACTTAAGTAAATCAGTATCTTCACAGGGTTCCCAAACTTGCTCTTGTACAGAAGTAGGTAAAGAAGCAACTAGGATAGATTTGACCATATACGTCATAGAGGAGACGTGATGGTCATTAAACAAGGACTTTACGTGGGAGTCATGGTTGTGGGGAATACTCTTAACCCATTTTGAAACTTGAACCCGAAGCTGATTGATAAAGTATCGAATGTCTTCTTCGGACAAGGAAGCAGGCTTTAATTGAATAAGTCTCGCGAACTGAATATGGTGACTTACATCCAAGGATTTGAACGAAGATCTAAATATATCCTGGAAATAACTGCAACTGCGCAATTCGGATGGCAATGTTTTAAAGGCGTTAATCGCGTTACGTACTTTCGCTGAGGTAAGCTCTAAACGTGTTTCAGCCGCGTTTACGCATTTATTGCCGAAAGAGGGGTCATCTCTAGACATTCCACCTTGAATAATCATAGATTCAACATTTTCCAAGAAATCTTCAACCGGAATGGACGAGCCATCAAATTTCTGTACGATATTGAATGTTTGATGAGGTTGGAACGTCATGTTGGAGAAGGGGGGATGGGTGGGGGTCAGGTCAGAGGGTGGGTCAGTGGTGGAATTAGCAGTTGAGGGGTTAATGTGGGGGGTCAGAGATGATTGGGAAACGGGACGGGAGGGAGAATGGGAAGGTACAGTATCCAACCCAAAGAAAATTTCGGTAGTTTCCCTGAGATTTCTGAACACTTTACCACTTCGTAATTCACTCATGAATAGGCGCGAGAAAGAAATCCGGTCACTTCACAAATAGAAAGAAAAAAAAAAAAAAAGTGGGTAACACAAGGCACAACACTAGGGTGTGAAAAACAATTAAGAGTAAGAAAAATGACACGAGGGATATCGACCTTAGTCGCAACTAA
>NW_028234403.1:39007433-39017433 GCF_977035675.1 Penaeus japonicus
CACACACGCACACACACAAACAAATAAACACACACACACACACACGCAAACAAACACACAAACACATCCACCTACAAAAACACATAAACCTCCAGAATGGTAATCGCAGGCACTTCAGTGTTCCGTACAAGACCCTCCGTTCGAGGAGCAGCGGCTCAGACTTGTATCACAGTTAAGGAAAAAAAAGAAAAAAAAATCAAGTCGCATTAGTTTGGTTCGGTTCCTTTACGGCTTCCATTCTTTAGACTTTGATACTGAATTTATTTTTTCTATGTGGTTTAAACTGATAAATATAATCTCTTCTGTATCTGACGTGGTTGCTAGAAACAATTCGATCTACAAGAAATTAACTAAATAAAAGTTATATTTAAGACAAGCATGTGCACTCGTATACGAAATGTACATATACACGTTAAACATCCTATTTACAGAGTCAATATGAATAAGACGCAATTAGTATTAGGAAATGCTACCTCTTTCATACCAAGAAAAAGAACCGTGGAATGTTTATGTTGTTAGCACTGAAGACGGTAATGGTGCCATGAATTGTCTCTAAACAGTTAGAGTCGTAAAAGAAAAGCACTCATGAAATATAGACAATCGCATAACAGCTGGAGGGAAAAACTGTCTAAGACCCGATTCCTATTTCAGTTTTTATATAATAACGAATAAATAAACGTCAAAGATTATTGGATTTCCAGCAAATGCGAATAAACAAATGACGATGGTGAGGCGTGTGTTCCCGTCCTTCACTAAGAGCATCATTTTTTTTTTTTTTTTTTTTTTTTTTTTTTTTTTAAGCATTGGTATTCTGCGGGGAAAAGATCTTCCTTCGCGCCCTCCTCCTGTCTTAACGGCTTGTCTGTCTGCGGGTGCGAGGCTGAGGCTTCGACCGTCTTTTGTTTGTCTGTGTATGTGTCTTGGCTTTTTATTTGTCTTTCTCTTTCGCGTTTTCTTTTTCTCTCTTTCTCTTCGTTTGTATGTCTGGCTACCTGACTGCCTCCATGCCTGTCTGTTGGTCGGTCTCTCTCTTTTTCTTTCACTCTCTCTCTCTCTCTCTTTCTCTCTCTCTCTCTCTCTCTCTCTCTCTCTCTCTCTCTCTCTCTCTCTCTTTCTCTCTCTCTCTCTCTCTCTCTCTCTCTCTCTCTCTCTCTTACTCACTCTCTCCCCCTTCTCTCTCTCCCGCCTTTCCCTTTTGAATCATCTTTTATCAACGCTCGGTCTGTCGCTCCACAATATATTTTTTCCCATCGTTACCCCTTAATTCTTCCAATTTTCTTTTCCTTTCATCTCCCTCTCTCCACCTTTTCTCTACCTATTCCCCATTCCTTTACACTTCCCTACCTCCCTTCTCATTCTTTCTTTCTCTCGCCGTCACCTACTTCCCCTCTCTTCCTTATACCTCCCTTGGCTCTTTCTTTTCTCCCTCCCCTAGTTCTCTTTCCCTCCTTCTTGCCCAACAGTGCACACACGGTACGCGTCTAACAAGATTCTGTGCGGGTGTCGTAATGTGATTTGTCAAAATAAGGGAAAAAATGTTTGACCCCGTCCCATGTTCCTTTTATTTGTGTGACAATCTGCTTTTTGTTTTGCTTTATTTTTGTGTGTGTCTATTCATTACTTATTTTGATGTACACTCATATATATATATATATATATATATATATATATATATATATATATATATATATATATATATATACATACACACACACACATATATATACTTATACATATACATACACACATATATACATATGCATATACATACACATACATGCACACACGCACGCACGTACGTACACACACACACACACACACACACACACACACACACACACACACACACACACACACACACACACACACACACACACACACACACACGCGTATCCGCACATACATCTATCTATTACATGTTATGTCATTATTCTCACTGATGTCAGATAGAGAAAAAAGAAAAGAAAAGAAAAACAGTGTGCTTAATTAATTCAAATTAATATTAATGTTATGTACCTGGCGATAAAAGATAAAGGACATGATACATCGGCAACAAAATAAGCACATTTTTGAAGATCAAAGAAACAGGAAAGTCAAATCGTTTATCATTTTATCTGATGCCACGTAGCAATTTCTGTGTTTGTAAAGATTATAATACGATTGTTATGCAATGGTATTGAATCGAAATAAAATACGAGAGAAACGCTGACCCGCAGAAGATAACGCATTTCGTATATTTTACAATTTCCTCTGGATGGCTAGTCTCATTTTAAGGAATTTAATTAAAGTTGACAAACAGGTTGTTAGGATGATAAAATCTTTTAACTGTATCTCATTTTTTCCCCCCTTCTTTTAGAGCAACGTCGTTTGATTGATCTCTTTCAGGTATTAGCTATTTTCCCCTCGCCTGTCATGAGGCAAAAAAAAGGAAAAAAAGAGAGAGAGAGAGAAATTAAAAGCACCATAAAAGAGGTCGCAGCGAGAGGACAGACTTCGCCTCAGATCCTAAAACTAGCGCCAGTATTGATCATACCCAAGATGATACGGCGTCCCCCTGGCAGGAATAGACGGGGTTTCGTCCTCGCTTACGCCTCCCCTCTACTCCCCTCTACCCCCACTAAAAAGGGAAAAAAGAAAGATTAAGACTGAAAGAAAGAAGAATAATCGAATGAGGAAAACGAAACTTATCTACATCATGGCTGGCACGAAGAAACGCTCACGGTGTCCGATCTCTTAAAAAACGCTCTTTCTTTTATGATTCTCTTTCTCTCTCTCTCTCTCGGAACATGATACGTTTACAAACAAAGTCAGTCAGAGGTTTCGGACGCGTGTGGGTGCCTCGGGACGCAGAGGAAACCTTTGCCGGGTGGTTTTGTATGCTGCTATGGCGTGTGGCATTACGACTGTCCTCGCCTTTGCCACGACGGTTCGTTCGCTTTCGGGTCGAGTTAGTGGTGCATTTGATGTTGATTCTAAGAAAAGAACATGGAGGTTCATCTCTTTAGCGTTTCTCGGTTACGAGAGGATAAATCTATGACCATTTCCTGTATTTTTTTTTTTTTTTTACGTTGATTAATTTCGGAATGGTGGAAATGTTATTAGGCGACTAGTCCCAAGTTAAGCGAATTCATTTAACCAATTTTACAAACTTTCCAGCGACAGAAAAAAGAAGGGGAAAAGGGCACAGTTACACGCACATCCACACATCCACAAATATAAAAATGTATACATCTCTCTCTCTCTCTCTCTCTACACACACACACACACACACACACACACACACACACACACACACACACACACACACACACACACACACACACACACACATATATATATATATATATATATATATATATATATATATGTATACAAATATATATATATATATGTATATATATATATATATATATATAAATATATATGTATATATATTCATATGTATATATATGTGTATGTATGTATATATGTATATATATATATATATATATATATATATATATATATATATATATATATATATATATATATACACACACATACATGCTTACATTCACACACACACACACACATATATATATATATATATGTATACACACACACACACACACAATTAGATTGACCCACACATTAACCATTCATCTCAGTAATATATTGAGCATGTGCGTTTCATTTAATCTCATCTCTCCATCTTGTCGCCTCCCTGCACGCAGAATACGAGTTGCTTACGCGGTGTGGTAAAAGAAATTCCTTGCACACAGTCCGAGTAAGAGGAACAATAAAAATACAATGGTGGAGGCCCACTGCAGTAGAGTGTAATTTCAGAAACTGTGATTGCCCTTAGCTTTTAATTTTTTTTTCTATCCTGAGCAATATCAAACGTGATTGCGCTGAGTACCTAGTGTGCAGTTGCGAAGAAACGGCTGTGTATACTCTGGTTATTGTCGTTTTATTTCGTTTCGTCCACGTCGTCATCGCTTTTCCCTGCGTCCCCCTTTCGTATCATCAACCGGCGAGGAGAAAGTAAATACAATGTGTGAAGTACGAGGAAGAAAGGCTTTCCCGGAAAAAAAAGGAGAGAAAATTGAGGTGAGGGGAATATGACACAGATTTCTAAGCCCTTTGCCTTTTTTTCTTTTCTTTTTGCATGTCTCTCTCTTTCCTCCCCAGATGGATAACAACCATCTGAATTGAAGTGAAAGAGAAACGAAATCTGATGTTGTGCGCGTATTCTAACAACCTCCCCGCCCCGCCCTCCTTCGCCCCCCATCCCCCTAAAAAGGAGAAAAATCTTTGTCATTCTTACCATCTGTCGCTCGCCAACGCCCTTTACGGCAGGGGCTTAAAGCTATAGCCTGTATAAAAGCCATCGTCCCTTGTCTGCAGACTTTAATCTTCTTGTTGTGCTCTCTCGGGGGAGTTTATGACGAGTGTTTCCAGAGGGTTGGTAAATACTCGTGCTGCAGGAGCGGTGCAGGAGGATGATTGCACAAGAGCGCAGTTAGTGTTGCAAGTGGAGCAACCAAAAGGGAAAGAGGGTCGGGCTCCTACAGTAGAGTAATAAGGCAATGTATTAATCATTTTCCCCTCATTTTTTTTCTATTCTTTTATCTTACGGATGAAAAGATGAGATCTCAAAATTAATTAATATCTTGCTGAAACCTCTGTGTTTGTACGTGCGAATGCGTGCTTTATATTTGTATATTCGTTTGTTTGTGTATTGTGTGTGTGTGTGTGTGTGAAAGAGGGTCTACATGTGTATGTATAATAATGATAACGAATAGCTCAGCAAACATCATACGAAACATCTAATTATTTTAGCCAAGTTCTCGCCATTTGATACCCGTTAAATAACCATATAATTAAGTCTTATACAGGTTCACCCACACATAGTCTAACGTCTTAGAAACTGCTCACCTTTGAGAAATGTGGATGTATGTTCACAAACTAATAATTACTGGCGTTAAAGCGGTTTTAATGTTCATTCGTTCCGCATCGTCAACTGTCGAAGTACTGCGTATCGTACCAACATTTCTAAACCTACATTTCTGAGCGAAGAAAATAAAAACTGAATGAAAGGTTCTGAAAATGAGTTGTAGATGGTTAACCAGGCGTATTATTAACGTTTATCACAATGAATATGCAAATTTTATGCAAGCTCACCGTTATGTTTTTAAATATGGTATATATTTTCGGCTGATTTGAAAATGTATTATCTAAATAGAATATTAGATATATTCTTTATGTATGTATGTAAATGTACACGCATTTATAAACATATGGACGTATACATATGTATGTGTATAAATATAAATATATATACATATATATTTATATGTGTATATATACATATATATACATATATACATATATATATATATATATATATATACATATATATATATATATATATATATATATATATATATATATATATATACATATACACACATCCATATACATATATATATATATATATATATATTTATATATATATTTATTTATTTACATATACACACACATCTGTGACCTTATTCAATTTAGTGCAGAATCCCGGGATTCTGGAACACGGACTAATTTTCTCCAGAAATCCCGTCAGAATGGAAATGCTATTTAGATGCCTGTAATAACGCTCAAGGAAAAGTAATTAATATATCTCACCTCGCATAATAATCATTTTTTAATTATTTTTAATTCAATCAGATAATCTGATTTACCTATTTTTCACTTATTTAGATATTCACATTTATTTATGATTTGTCTATTAAGAATCTGGAAAACAAAAACAAGAGAGAAACTTATCGTATCTGTACGTCTTTATCTTATGTGTGGCATTTCTCTTCCTATTCTGCGGTTTTATCTCGTATAATGACGTAAAAATATCGCCTGTTCTAGTCCACAGTGTAAACACCTAACTATGCAACAAAACAGTACTCGCCCTATCTTGCTTGCAAAGAAAACCAAAAATCTACTTCGGGACTTCTTTTGTGGACCCTACCTTTGAGCTCGTCTTTTCTCTGTGAAGGAAACACTCCAGTGACTCCACGCTGTATTTGTCAGAGGAGCAGTAGCCTTCTAGGTTCTTGGTAGTATTACGAAGCGATTTTATGTTTTTATCTTTTAGACAAACTTGCTTGTATTTGGTTATATCAATTTAAGGAAATTGGATTGTGCAATATTTTTTATATCTGATTATTTGTTTAATTCAGTTTTCACTCGTTTGGTCCTTTATAAACGTTCCATATCGTTCTATATGTGTTGTGAAAATTAGAAGTTTCCTTACTCTTATTATCATTTAACTTTATATTATTGGGATATTTTCCTAATTTGCGATCCATTTCTTTGGTTTCTTTAGATTTATCTACTTAATTTTTACATTCATTTGCTCGTCATATGAGATAAGGAAATATATCTATATCATGTTATGTCCTACTGCTCTTGAAAAAAGTCTGAAGAATTAGCAAAGCTATTCAGACTTGGACTACAAAGTTACTGCCAGCGCAGAGGCAAAATCCCTCTTTCTTTACTTTTAAATAAGTTTCCGAAGCTTTTTGATACTTCTACTTTTATGACGATTACTACTCTTCATAATATCTGTCATTAAATACCAGTCAACCACTCTGAAGATGATACAATGAAATGAAACGAAACTTCTCTGGTCCAACATCTTTTATGTGGAATTCATACATTTACACCTGGGTGTATATCTCTTATTTTACTTACCCAACGGTGCTGCTTCCTTGATAGGCAATTATCTTGGATAGTCTTGCTGAAAACTTGAAAAGATTGCAGTGCTCCCTTTCGCTTTCATGTTGAAGCTCATTAAGCTTATCGAATTATTAAATGTCATACTCTTCTTACCATTGGCAACACAACAACTCTTCTTACGCCATTAAAGCTAAACCTTTGCTACATAATTGGTGGATAACATACTCACTATTATAGTGATATACATACTTAATATATTTTATCAATATTCTTATTTCCTCTATGCGCAGATACATATATACTTTTATTACTGAAAATATATCCTCCCATACTTTCCAGCGGCAAACACAATTAGATCTATTTAGTATTCAGTTGCGGTGTTAGGCTCTGCGCAAGTGTCGTCTGCTGGAATTCGCAAGATGCAAGTGTTCGCTATGAATCTTCTTTTCCGTTCCCAAACATCTGAATGCGATTTATTTTCTCGTGATAGACTTGAGATAAAAGAAATGCAGGTAGGGAGATTTAGTCACAACTGGCCATACCTGTTATCTCAGCCATCGACAACAATACATACTTTGCAGTAATGTCGGTGCTCATTCTAATTTTTATAGGACTACTACCGTGCCGATTTGCAGTTCCCACTATGTACATGAATGATATAAGCTGCCCAATATATTACAGGAGTTCCTGTTGAGTACCGACGACACAAGGTATCCCTAAAGGGAAGACGCCTGAACGCATTTCAGGTTATGTCCCTAGACCAAAAACTATAACAGAAATCACACATCTTTAGTTGAAATAAATATTTCCTAAAGAACCTCGTACAAATTTAGGAACTGCTTGAAAGCAACTAGACTAAGGCAACTTTGCTTACCTATTCCGTACCTTACTGTAGTACTACTTTTGATTAACTCACTCCATTTTACTCGGGAAAGTAAATACGAGTAGTATTTCCTAGTAGTCAGACAACACAGAAGCCATTGTGAACCGGGGCGCAACTGTGTTTGTTTTTAATTTCCTATCTTTTATACCTACGGGGCGATCAGCTATCCGCAGGCAAAGGAAATGATAATGCCAAGGATAACCCGTTATAGGACATCACGTGCTTAGCAAAGTATCCTTGTCAGAGACTGCTGAATATGGAACTCCCTTCCTACATTATGGAACACTGTGTTGAAGCTTGTATTAATCATGGGTTAATATAGCGGGTACATTGCATCACGACAGGCTTTGATCTACATAGACCGTCTATGATCTGTCTAGTTCAATATATCTATTATTATTTGTATTTACTATTTTACCATTGTCTTTAAATGACCAAATGCTAACATCTTTACTCCCACGATACTAATCTCGATATCCGAAATATTATCAAACGTAAAGATGCATTTACCCTCTAGACATTTCTTTTTTTTTCTCCACGTGTATATATAAGTTCGTAATACAGACCATGTTCATTGAACTTGGTTTTGTCAATGGCCTATTGCATTGTCTTTCGTCTCTCAATCTAAAGCCAATATTTCCGTGTTATCTATATCTTAGTAGTGATATGCATAGTGGGTGTAATAGCATCTGCAGCAATGGTAGCGATTATTTTTCTGGTTTTGTTCCGCGTCTGTAAAAGTAGTGGTCGTAATTTCTCATACATAAAATATACTATATACATATACATCAACATACGACAAAATCTAGTTTTAACTATTGAATAACGAAACACACACACACACACATATATATGTATATATATACATATACATACATATATGTACATATAGATAAATATATATTCATATGTACATATAGATATAAATACACATATAAATATATAAATACACACGTACTTATATATGAATATAAATATATATATATGTATACACACATATATACATATATATGTATAAATTATATCTATTTATATATAAATAAACATGGATATATATATATATACATATACATTTATGTGTTTGTGTATATGTATGTAAACGTGTTTCTATACATACATACATACAGTAAATATATATATGCATATATATGTATATATATGTATACATATGTATATATATACATATACACACATATTTATATATGAATATAAATATATATATGTAAACACACACACGCACACACACATATACACATACATACATAATATATATATATATATATATATATATATATATATATATATATATATATGTAAATATATATACATATATACACATACATATATGTGTTTGTGTTATATGTATGTAAACGTGTTTATATACATACATACAGTAAATATATATATATATATATATATATATATATATATATATATATATATTTATACATATATATATATAGATACATATATATACATACATATACATACATATATATACATACATACATATATATACATACATAATTATATACATATATATATATATATATATATATATATATATACATACATATGTGTATATTTATATATATATTATACATATATATCATATATATATACATATATGTATATATATATATGTATATATGTATATATATATACATACATACAGATAAATAATCTAAATATATATATGTATATATATATTTACATATGTAAATAAATATTCATATGTATATATCAATACACACAGATATAGGCACACGTATATACATTTTCAGATGCATAAATAGATGTACATTATACATTTATATGTATATAAAGAGCTATATAAATCTGCCTATATGTATATGTATATATATATATATATATTTATATATATGTGTGAATACACACACACACAATATATATACATATATATACATACACACACACATATGTATGTATATATATATATATATATATATATATATATATATGTGTGTGTGTGTGTGTATGTATGTATGTATATATATATATGTATATATAAATAAATATATATACATATATATATAAATACATATATATATATATTTTTTCCTTTTTTTTTATTTATATATAGCATTTTTTTTTTTTTTTTTTTTTTTTTTTAAGGATCAGCACGGTCTGTCTTTTATTTATATATAGCATTTTTTTTTTGAGGATCAGCACGGTCTGACTGTCTGATTATGAGTTTAATCACGGTTTTTCTTCCATTTCGCACTGTATCTGAGGAAATTCAAAGAACGAGCGTCGTTTGCAGTCTGCGAAATGACTGAGTGGCTGGGACACAACGTAAGTGTAATTGAATGACTAAACAACTGTGCACCAGAAATCATAATGACAGCACCAGTTGTAATGATAATGGAAAGTACTACTATAACTACA
>NW_028234403.1:39022433-39027433 GCF_977035675.1 Penaeus japonicus
ATATTAAATACGTCACATTCATTTTGTGTTAATACACGAGAAAAAAATAAATAAATAAAATATACAATTTAAGATATGTTGATAGTTCTAATATGCATTATTCTAATATTCAACATTAATTATAAATCTGCCAAGTAAAAGGATTTTAAACTTTGTACCGACGAGCGAGGCAAATGAAATAGGCGAAATAGGCGTGTCGACCATGATTACGACCAATTCGCGATTCCGCCTTTGGTGAGTACTATATTACGGCAAATTAAGAAGGGTGGATTTGATCTACTCTCGTACTCTCGCGAAACTTTTTTTTTCCTGTTTCGGTCATTTGCCATGTTGCAAGGGCCTCAGGCAACTAGGCAGAGCTGATACTCGGATCGGATGATTTGGCGAAGCGAGAGCATACTCTGTCAGTATTTTCGCGTATATAGATTTGCTCTGCCCGCGACTCGGGTTTATTTTCAGATGAAACACTCCAATAATTACACTTCAGATTTCATGATATTATAAATGATGTATACTCTCCGTTATATGAATTTCTCCGTCAGTACAGACAAAATAAAACGCATGAACCAGGATGACTTGCTGGATATGATTAGCTGAAAGTTCTCATTTTTCAACTGTATCTATTAACGCTTATGGCTATCTCTGTGTTATTACAAGGTGTTATCGTGTTATTACAAGGTGTTATCTAGATGGTAGAAGAAAAGGACGCTGGTTCTGAAGATATTACCGCTACAGGACGAAACTTGACGATAATATGGCTTACAGTTAATCCTGCGTTTTAAATAATTAATTAGCTTGTCAAGAAATGTTAGATATGTATAGAAATACGCTAAACGTCTAAAGTGCAGTACGTATGTAGCTTAACTCTCGCGTGCTATGTCTAGTGATGTACCGTCACCATGGCAACGGCATCGTTCCCACATTGTATTTTAACAAGCGTTCGAATAAGGGGGCCTCGGCTTAATATTTTATCACAGAAATCAATACTTCGTGCTTCGTCATTTCTCATAACGATAATGCTAAGATAATCGAAATATACTAAATATGAAAGGAGATAAAGTAGTTTATAAAGAAACGTTCCTACTTTAACCGTATATATCGTACCGTCAACGCGATCAAGATATCGTTCGCTTTTTAACTCTGGACTGCTACTTCGCTCGTAATGGAGAGCATACCAATCATTCATTATACTAAACAGTCGTTAATGAAGACAAATGTCTGAATTTGGAAATCGGTTATACAAAACAATTATAGTAATTCCCCATAAAAGGACCGCATCCACTGATTGCCGTGGACTCTCCGGACGCAAGATAAAGCCACAGAGGTTGGTTGGACTAGTTACTTTTTAGCAATAAATCGGAAGATAAGTCATTATCTTGTTCGAAAATACGTGGTGCAAAAATCGTTGGGCTTTGCCTGGCGATGGCTGGATGGTTTTGTGATATCAGAGTGTGTGTGCCCTTATATTTCTCTTTCTCAAATTGATTGATTAAGCGGAGACTGGCAATACGGTACTTTTTTAAGGCAATATTCTTGATTTTTAGGAGTATCAAAACGCGGTCCTGTTCTAGAAAGTTGATCACAAATGTAAACTTCATTTGTCATGCATGCGTTGACTGACTGCCAAAGGCAATACATGTCATAATATACTTTATTTTAATTTATTTTTTCCACCTTAGCTATTGCAGCATATAACTATAACAACTGCCATTAATACTCCATGTAGTACATGATTTTGTGAAAATATTTCAATATAGAGAAATATGAAGAATTAGGTATGTAAACATATAATTGGACTGTATTTGTTAAGCTAAACAGAAAACGCCAATGTTTTTAAGGAAGACTGATTTATTTGTAAGAAAAAACAAAAACCTTTAATCATTTGTTATGCTTTATATAGATATCGATAGTGTTAGACACCCTGGAATATTTTGATATATAGTCCTCAGTTGAATTGCTGTATGAATTAATTGTCGGTCACTAGGGGATCCGTGCGTTCCTGTACGCCGAAGCTGTTTGTTTACATTATATATTTCTTTTGTTGTTTATTTTATACAAGATGATATAGTATGAACTTAATCTTTAATGGAAAGGGATATGCCAGCTAATATCTTAGGTGATGACTATTTGTTATGTCGATCCCTATGAAATACTCAAATTCCTGAGGGCAGAAATTATTTTTTTTTTCAACTTTGTAATGACTTTTGTTCTCTAGCAATATCATGATTGCAATGCTCGTGCTAATTATTTTTGGAAAGGGGAATGCCAGCCAATAGCATAGGTAATTATTTGTGTAATTAAATGTCCATTTACTTCGTGTCAGTTTCTAGTTTCTATTCCAACACATGTCAGAGTGTTAGAGTTGTCAATCGTCATTTTTTGTTGCCGTTTTAGGGACACCGTATATACATATAGGAGAAAATCTTACGTCTCAAGATAAATATATTTATCTACATCTTATCTAATGCGAACGGCTTGCATTTCAGATTTCATTTATGCCAATTTTCATGTTCAATATATCCAAGCGTTCGGATTAGTAGCACTGGTTGACCTCGCTTCAGTAGCACTGGTTGACCTCGCTTGAGTTTCTCTGGACGAGAGAAAATCCTCCTTATAACACTTTAGGGTTACGATAGGGTGTCATGCAACACACATAACACAAAGGACAGAAAAAAATGAAACAATTATCATTTTAACTCACCTGATCAAACAGTACAAAAGGGAATGGTTCGTTTAGCGATGTGTATATATTTCCTATATATTGCAGTAGCTTTTCAGAGCTGTAGTGTAGTATATGTAATAGGATAGTTTATCAGTTCAGAATATTTCCTATTTTTGTCAACATTTTTGCTGAGATAACGAATCTCTAATGATTTCACTTCAGAGGAAAAAATAAGGATTGAGTCTTAAAAATAATCCGTTTAGAAAATAATATCCACGCACCGTCAACATAATTCTATAAATAGAATCCTTTTTAAGACAGAACAGAATATATTAAAGCATTTTTAACCATAGCTGCCTGCCATTTCCCCGAGGGAGACATGAACCCTGGACTAATTAGCTACTGAAAGGGAGGATGCTTTTTCCCCTGCGAAGGCACATACAAAGAATACTGGATTAAGTTTCTTTGTGTGAGCGCTTGTGTGCTTTGATATGTAGACGTCAAATGTGAATAGAGATGGGAGTGGCATAGATTTCGGGTCTCTTTATTTAAAGGAGAGAGAGAAAGGGATGGGTGGGTTGATGGAGGGAGAGAGGGAGGGATGGGAGGGAGGGAGGGAGGGAGGGAAAGAGGGAAGGAGGGAGGGAGGGAGGGGGGAAGGGAGGGAGGGAGGGAGGGAGGAGGGGGGAAGGAAGGAGGGAGGGATGGAGGTGGGAGAGAAGGAAGGATGGGGGTGGGCGAGAAGGAGGGATGGAAGTAGGGAGGAAGGGACAAAGGAAGGAAGGAAGACAGAAAGATAGATAGATAGATAGATAGATAGAGAGAGAGAGTGGGAGGGCGTGATGGGTAGAGGTCTATGAGCACTACGATTGCGATTATTGCAGGACTCTATAATCTAGAATTCACTAGTCGTATTTTGCGAAGTCAATATTTTAACCCTGAGTGCCCGGGGCCTCTCCATCACCGACGTCTCTCAACTGTGAAACGAGACAATCATCAGTCGTGCTCCGGGAGACATGTTGGCATTCGTCACAACAAAGAGAACTTCCACTATTCATGAGGCATAAAGTATTCGTAAATATACAGAAGTTATCTACAATGGTGATTTCTGTATGGTATACGAGGTCTCCAGGCCTCGGTGTCTGACTATAAAAATTATTTGCTACCATTCTACCTCTCCTGAACAGAGCGAAGTGCAACCCTTGAGGTTTCTCTGGTGGAAAGCGAAGGAGGGAAAAGGGAATCCTCCATCTACCGCCGAAGACGAACGGAACAGACAACCTATCTGGTGAAACGAGACCCACAGCTCCAATAGCTGGGATCCACACTGTCCCAATGTACTGATCACCGTTTCTTAACCTTGCGCTCGCTTGGTTCCCGGGCCTTACGCCGAGAGCTCGGATTTACACAGAGAGCGGGCGAGTAAAAACGCGTGCTAATGGCATGGCCGTCATATTCGCCCGGTTTAGAGTCTCGCCCAAACCTTTCTTTATGATCTTTTATCCTCCATAACTTCGCGATAAGTGCGGAAGGCTGGGGAATTACGGCTGCATGATATAACTTTTGCAGCCACTTGTGTCGCTAATACCGCTCCCCATGTTTCCTTAATGAAGGATATAAAACAATTCATGTCCCTAATCTAGCATAATTGATTTCATGGAGATAAGGATGTCGCGAATTCAAGTTCGATCCAATTCGTCATAGAGAATGGAACTTTATCAGAGAAAAAACGCCATATTTACCTCCCGCAGTCTTCTGGAATCATCGAAGTTTAGAACTCGAAAATGGAGCCGCGCGCCGCCTTAAATCCCGGGATTTTGCACGAACAGTTAATTGGTGATACGGGCTAACGCAAGGGGTGAGAAATACGAAGAGACGTTGTGAGTGTTTTACCATCATCATTATTGTCATTGTTACTGATGTTCTTGCTACTACTAATACTATTATCGTTATCATCATTATTATCATTGTTATCATTATCATTACTCTTATTATTATCATTATCATTACTCTTATTATTATCATTATGATTACCATTATTATCATCATCATTATCCTGATTTTTCATTATTATTATTATCATCATCATCATCATCATTAGTATTATCATCACTACTACTATTGTCGTCATCATCATCATCATCATTGCTACTATCATATTTTCATCATCGTTATGACAGAAATGATAATCGTAATGATGATAATGATAAAGATGATGATAACAATAATAGTAATAATGATAATACAAATGATAACAATAATAATAATACTAAAGATGATATTATCATTACTATTAATGTCTTTCCTACAACCATTACGGTTTCACGGGGATGTATTT
>NW_028234403.1:39062433-39067433 GCF_977035675.1 Penaeus japonicus
TATATATATATATATAATCTATACTATATATATATGGATATAGTGTATCAATATACTCTAACTATAGATACATAATATATATATATTTATATTATATATATATATATAAATATATATCTAACTATATATTTATATTTTATATATTATATATACATATATACATACAAACACACACACACACAACACAAACATCATCACCCCACAACAGCCAGATATAATTAAATACTAATATATATTATATATATATATTAATATATATTTTATATATATATATTATAAATTGGTAAGTTTAATATATTATATATACTATATATATATTTGATATTTATAGTTATATATATAATATGTAGTTATTTTATAGAGGTATATGTATACTATTTTTTATTATTTATCTGATGTATATATATAATGTTCATGTTTCTAGATCATGTACACACACAACATCGCAAAGCAACACCACACACAAACTCGCTATATATTTCACACTTCAACGCATCAATCACACTCTTCACACACACGATCAAACCCAAACCCAGATTCCCTTACGTATTCTGTATGTCTGTGTGTGCTTAGGAGCGCAAGTACGTGCGTGTCTCTAGATATATAATCCTATAACTGTCACTCTGATAATGGACCTGTAAGTTCCTGCCTGTTCATCTGTCAGCCGATCCATTTACTAGCCAACCTAACAATCTCTCTATATCTATCGATTTATAAATAGATAAAGGTGTACCTCACATCCTGTCCGTCAGCCTGTCAGTGTGGTGGTACATCCGAGATATTGGTTTTGACGAGGGCTTTCATTCGATTCGTTAACGTGTGCGAAATACGAGTCACTCCGGCATACTAACCAGTCCTGTTTTGCTGGGAAAGAATGGTCGTTTCCGGAAAGGCTCGAGAGAAAGAATTCCTAAGGAGATTTAACAAGGGGGAAGTGTTTTTTTTTTTTTTTTGAGACGTGGCTTTTGCTGTTGAATGGTGAAAAGGCGGAATGTTGATACTATTCTGAGTTTTTTTTTACTTTGTCAACGTTACTATCAGGGTGGTGATGTTTATAGTTATTGTAATTGTCATTAGCTTATTGCCACTATTATGATGATTCTTAGTATTTTTGTTATTATCGTTTAAGTGATGTGATCGTTATTCTCGTAAAAATAGTTATGATAGTGATGAATGATCACAATTAATATATATATGTATACATATATATATATATATATATATATATATATATATATATATATATATGTATTATACATACATATATATATATAATATATATACGATTATACCACATATATATATATATATTTTATTATACTGTATTATACATACATATATAAATTATATATATATATATATATATAATATATATATATATTATATATATATATATATATGTATTATACATACATATATAAATATATATATATATATATATAATATATATATATATATAATATTTATTATATATATATATATATAATGTATGGTAATTATACATACCGACTGTATATACATATTTACATTTGTAAAATATAGTATATTACACATATATTGTGTATACATATTATATATTGTATATAATTATATATATATATAGTATATATATATATATATATATAATATATATATATATACACACACAATGTAGACTGTACACACACACATACGTATGTAAACTGTATATATATATATATATATATATTAATATCATATATATATAGATATTATATATAATATGTTTTTAATACGCACACAAATAATATATATATATATAATGTATAATGATATATATTGATAGTGAGTATATATAGTATTCATATTGGGAGTATATATATATATTATATAAATATATATTATTATAGTATAACTATATATACGTATATATATATATAAATATATATAATATATATTTATATATATTGTATAAATATATTAATATCGATATATATATATATATATATATATATATATATATATTATATATTGTATATATATATTATATATATATATATATATATATATTATATATATAATATATATATATATATAATATATATATAATGACACACACACACACACACAAACACACACATGTATCCGGCTCAGTTAGGTTCCAACATTTAAAGTAAAGGTTTGGGGATGTTTTTATATCCACAAGCCTTTTAAATCGTAGTGCAATACCTACTCTCTTAGTGACACATAATATTGCTAGTATTATCATTGAACTAAAATTCCTCCGCAACCACAATTAAATAATAACAGACTCCAGTAATTTAAACTACGGGTCCCTGACTTCCCACTCTCCCTCAGCAATGTGCGCCCTCTCTGAAAATAGTGTCACGCTGTGGGCTCCTTTTTGTCCTTTTTCAAGGGTATGTTGAATAGATAGAAGAATTAGATATATCTAAAAGATGTATAAGGGGAAAGGCATCAGTGTTAGATAGGTATTTAAAATACTGCGCCCTCGTCAACTCGCGCTTTCTCCGAAAACAGAATTGGCCAGACACGAGTAACAGTTTCTGCGACGCCATTTTTTTCTTATTATTCGTAAGAAATAAAAGTTATTGTGATGGTGGTATGTACAGGAGACAACCATTAGGTCACATGATATGGTATGGAAAATGAAAATAAGTAAAGAGAAAACCTGAAAATAAACAATGAAAAGGAGTAAGATAAGTATTATGATAAATACTCGGTGGACAGAGGGTCAAGTCAGGATTTTTTAATAGTAGACCCAGTTAGGCTAATTGTTCACTGCTATTTTTCATTGTCGTAGTGACATTCTGTACCTTAATTAATGAGAAAATGAAAGTTAAGGGAATAGTCATTTTCTTTTCATACCCCATATTATGTAAGGAAAACCTACGTGTCTTTTAAGACCAACAACCACACTACCATTGTTTTATTTATATTTTACATTTTTTGTCTTAGATTTGCTTTAGTTTTTTTTCTCAGGGTTTCCCCGTGAAAATAAACCTCTGGGTGGGGGGGGGGGCCCCTAGCCGCACCCGGGCTGGCAGCGATAGTAAGTGGACGCGTTATATGGTGTATACCGTCCCGCGTGGTGCTCCGACACTTTACTCGTCGAGAACCGCATGGATTGTTCCATGCAGCGTTAGCGACTCAGCTCAGTGAACCCCAAAATTAATAATATGTAATTGTATAGCTAACATACATACATACAGTTTACCAATTATATCATGGATATATATAAGTGTATATATATTAAAAATATATGTTATAAAGATTATTATGATATAATATTTAAAATGTGTGTGTGTTGGTGTGTGTCGTTGTGGTGTGTGTGTGTGTGTGTGTGTTGGTGTGTGTGTGTGTGTTGTGTGTAAATTATAAACACACACACACACACACACGACACACGAACACAATACACACAGTACACACACCCATATATATATAATGTAATGTATATATGTATATATTATATATATAATATATATTATGTATCTTAGGGTATGATATATATTATATTATATATTATTGATATATATGTTATATATATGTATATATATATATATATACAGTAAACATATATATATAGTATTAAAATATATATATCTTATTATACATATATATCTACATATATACATACACACAAAGAGATCACTTCTCCTCTTGACAGACTTGTTGACCGCGCGTCGCCATGACAACCACCAGATCACTCAATAGTGGCTGTTTTATTAGACAACAATCCGTCAGGAATTGATACATTATTTGTCTGGAATCATGATTCCCCCGAACGCACGAAAGGGAGCCATCGGATAATTAACAATGCTATTCTAGCAAATTCATTTTCTAGACCCTATTGGTGATTTGTGGTTGTGGTACATCTGTATTCCTATATCTCACACACACACACACACACACACACACACACACACACACACACACACACACACACACACACACACACACACACAGGCATACACATATCCATACACACACCCACACACGCCCACACACACACACACACTCACACTTATACTCATACTCATACTCATACTCATACTCATATTCATACTCACACATTCATATATATTTAAACATACATGCATATCTGAATGCAATTGCTGTATTTTATATATATCAACACCATACGTCATTACATCTATATCTGAAACCGATTATAGTTTGTTTTTTTTCCTCTCAACGATATATTCATCACCTGCACACAAAATACCATCAACTTTATGCGTGCAATGCCACTTGCACATTATCACGTGACATCGATCAACATGTCAAAAGCTGTATTACACTGGAAAGGAAATCTAATCGCTTCAAATACATCCTACATTGAATTGTTAGATCTTGGCTGTACTGAATGACAGCTTTGTGACAGGGAAATATGACGTTATTGACTTTCAACGATATTGTTGTTTTGGTCATTATTCGACAGCAATTTTCGTCACAGTTCAAAACAAAGTCATAGTTTCTTTTGGCGGATAAAATATTCAGCATCTGAAATTAGACCTTGCCGATAGCAGCCACGTGGAAAAGGCCTGGACAGTAAAATTGATAAACAAAGGTTAGCATGTTCAATCAGTTTTTCAGTTCCAATCTATAGTAACTTTTTATATTGATATAGACAAGTGAAAAACACAAACACAATACAACACAATATATATACAACGAAATATGATCTTAGATTTTTGAAATTTGTTTTGCAATTTGTTTTGCAATTTTCCTATATTATCAACCTTTATCGTATTGAAACATTATGTTTTGTGCGTGTGTGTTTTTGTATATATCAATATCTATCTATATTTGTATCTGTGTGTGTATATATATATATATATATATATATATATATATATATATATATATACATATATACACACACACACACACACACACACACACACAAATATTGTATTTATACTGTATTTCATATATATGTATGATATATAAATATATATATATATCTTCATATATATATATAAATATATACTATATAATAAACATATGAATGATAA
>NW_028234403.1:39079933-39084933 GCF_977035675.1 Penaeus japonicus
ACTTAGAAAACCAGTAAGAACAATTAGTATTGCAGGGGATTAATCAACACATGTTGAAAAGAACTATGGAAAATATAATCTACAGTATGCATACATACACACATGTATATGTCTGTGTGTGTATGAGTCTGTGTTTATATATGCATACACCATCTGATCAAAATGAGTATCTTTGTTCCCAAATTTTTTTTTTTTTATACTGAAAATGTTGGAAGAAAGCTGCATTTTTCGCAGTTTGTTTGTTAGCTTCACCGACAATCTGCAAAAGGTCTAACATTAAAAACACCAATAGGAATAGTCAAGCTAATTGTCATGACGAAAATGATAATTACAATGACAAAAGGGAATGATAACGATCAAGACATCAACAACAATAATAATAATGATAATGGTAATAACAGCAACAATAATAACAATAACGGTAACATAAACCATAACAATAACGATAACGAAGACAATGACAAAGCAGAGCCGCAAACACGCGCAGTCAACACTCCATACAAAACATGAGACCCCTGGGTATTCCTGCTTTAATAGCGTATGACAACCTTAATGCTCCAGCCGACGAAAACGGTCTGCTAAGCCATGGGTGCGCGCGGGCTACAGGAGAAGCATCTGAGGAACTCGGTAATTGAATTAATGAGACTAAGGCTGTTAGCAGATATCGACAGGTGAGGGTGAGTGACGTACCATTTACCAATTACCGAGGCTGACGTGTTCGACCCAAAGCAGTTAGCTATGTTTATTCTCACTGTGTGTTTGTGGGGCTATGTGTGTTGGTCTGTTTTGTATCTGTGTCTGCCAGTCTGTCTGTCTGATTTGCCTATCTGTCTGTCTGTCTGTCTGACTTGCCTATCTGTCTGTCTGTCTGTCTGTGTCTGTCAGTCAGTCAGTCTGTCTCTCCCCCCCACACCCTCTCTTTCTCTCTTTCTCTCTCTATCTCTCTTTCTCTCCCTCCCCCCCTCTTTTTCACACACACACAGACACACACACACATACAGACACACACACATTCATTATTACTCTCATCCTATATCTTATATTCCTTTTTTTTCTCTTCGTCTATCTTTCATTCTTTCTCGCTCTCCCCATCTCCTGTGGCTGTGGGTGTCTCATAACTTACCTCGCTCAGACATATGACCTTTCACGGCCTATATTCGTTTGCTGAAGTGCTGTTCATAAAGACAGCATCTAGAGATATCTCAGTGCTATAATAGATATTCTTGATTGCTTTTGACGTAGTATCCTCCATGAATTTAATTATCTCACCTAATACACGGTTATTTACTGTAAAAACAAATAAACAAATGTTCATTGAAATAAACAATGATAATTATTATAGCAACGGATAATTAGAATAATAACAATCTTAATAACATCGGTAATAGGATCAACTATGCTGGAACTTCTAATGACAAAGGTGTGATTGATATGTAAGTTCGCCTCTCAAATTTCCAGAATTTTTATAACTTCGTGACTGCGGCGCCCATTGCACAGTGTGGTGTAGCTGGCATGAATCTTCTTGAAAAATGAACAGTGCGCAACTTTCAGGGAGGAATAAATCAGCCACTTACAACCACAGCAGAAAGGAAATGTGTGAGAATATACAAGATACCAGGAGGCAAATATTCAATACACACCTCGGCACAGCATAAAAGATCCACTTTCCACCCAAGATTTATGACTACAGCTTTGCCTAGACCTAATGCATATAACTATTATGTCTCTGCTTCTATGTCTCAGCAGCCTTAAGAAATTCTCATATTGAACATTATTTCAAGGCTTTATCGCTGCAACATTACAACAAAATCGACACTCGCCTATATCACACGACCACTGAGGAAAAGCACTATTATGAAGTAAAATATTAACTTTGCCAATACTCTCGATTAGGCAGTTATAATGGCACTCGACATTCTCATCTGAATACAACTCACAATATATTTCCACATTACTTTTGTACATTTCTTATCGCAAAGACTTGCATTTTGAAAGAGATTTATGTATTAGAAAAGAAAATGACATTGTAAAATATTTGCTAAAGTAGCTAGGGCGCTACACACGTGAGAGGCTTTTTACTTTGATATACTAAGCACTCTAATTCATTTTTTTGCTGTTGATGTTATTACAATTCTTGATAATAATAGTGATAAGAATAATCAGTATTATCAGAATTATTACTGTGTTCATAAATATCACGTATACTATGATAATTATCCGTATCATAATCGTCATCATTATCATTATAGTTATTTTCATTATCAATATCATTTCCATTATCTATCTTATTAATTCTTACAATCACTATTGTTATCATTTTTTGTCATCTCGTGATATCGTTATCAATATTACCCTAATTAGTGGTATGATAATGATGATAATGATAAAAAACAACTATTGTTGTGATATCATCATTATCATCATCATTACATTTTATTGCAATAATTGCTATTACTATTGATATCATTGTTGATGTTGCTGTTCTTCCTATTATCATTATCATCATTTTTATCTTAATCATCATCATAATTATTATCCACATCTTAATCATTATTACTATCATTATTATATTCATAATTATTGTTTTCGTTATCATTAATACCATTATTGTAATTACAGTCATTATTATAGTATCATCATTAACATTACTAACATCAACATGAAAACAATAATGGTAGTATTAATGATAAGATTGATAATAATATCATAATAGAAATAATAACATCTATTTTTATCATCATTCCGATCATTATCATTATAACAAGTAATAATGATAATGAAAATAATAATGATAAGGATAACGCTGATGATATTGATGATGAGTTTGATGGATAAAGATGATAATGATAATTGAAATAGTAATAATAATAATAATAAAAATAATAATCATAATAATAGTGATGATAGTTACAACGATTATTATCATCATTATTATTAGTAGTATAATAATGATAATATTGATAACAATAATGATGATAATAATGGGAGGGATAATGATAATAATGAAAATGATGATAATAATTATCATTATTATAATCGCTATTACTTTTTGTTTTCCTTGTATTATCATTAGTATTGATATCATTATTACTTCTACTGTCATTATCATAATTATCTTTACTTTTACACCTATTAATATTAGTAGTATTTTGATTATTATCATTGTTTTCGTTATCAATATCATTGTTGTTACTATTATCATTAGATTTTTTATAATTTTCATCATTACCATTATCACCCTCATTAAAATCTTGATTATCATTTTCGTTATATCATTATCATCGTTCATATCATCATTGCTATAATTTATTATTATTACTATTATGCTCATTTTCACTTTTGTTATTACTATTATAGCTACTCTATTATTTACATCGTAATAATCATTATCATTGTTGTTACTGTCGTTATTATTATTGACATTTTCATTATTATCATTACTATTATTATCTTTATCATCATTGTTGTTATCATTATCTACATCATTATTACCATGAATAGAGAAAGAGAAGGAGAGATAGAGAGACAGAGCGAGCGAGAGAGAGCGTGGGAGCTAAAGTTTTCGTGTGAGAATGTGTTTGTGTGTGCTTGCGCTTCTTTTTTTCTCAAATAAATAAACAGCAAAGGCAAAGTTCCCGGCACTGAGCGCTGAGAAAAAAAGAACACACAAAAAAGGAAACACTTGGCTATTGTTCATAAACTGTCTGTAAACAAACTCCTTGGAAAGAGAAAGGTCGGAAGTCGAGAGGGAAGATACGGGTTGATTGTTGCAAAGCTCGACAGTGGAAAAGAGCACAAACAAACAAACAAAAAAAGGCAGGCAATTAAGGCACTGTACCTCTGCCAAAGACTGAGGGTGAAGGTACCATACTAACACAACTTGGAAGGAAAGAAAATTCGGGTCGAAAGAGAGTACGATTAACATTGCTGTGGCGAATAGCAGGAGAATCCAGAGCTGAAGACAGGGTAGAATTATTGATTAGAAGTGTGGCCTTCTTTTGTATGCCATCAAGATCTTGAGTGGTACTCCGAACGAAGGTAGAAAAGATCTCTTGTAGATTTTGTGCAGTGGAAGCAAGGCGAAATATTCTTCACATATATAAAAGAGTCTTTAGTTTTTTTTTTCTCTCTCTCTTTTTTTTTCTTTCTTTCTTTTTTTTTCTTTTTTTTCTTTTCTTTTCGTTTTAAGCTGCTACAGCACTGTTGGGGGTTACGAGAGATCTGACGAAACACTGGACTCTCTGATATTAATGTGGGTTTGTTCCACTGGTTTGTATTTCAAATTTCGTATTATATAGATGCATGGAAGAAAATAAGAACCCATCAACATAAGAGAGTATAGTTTTAGAGCCAATTAAACGAATCATAAAATGATATATTGTGTTTGGAAAAAAAAAAAAAAATGAAAAGTATATTGTGGAGTTACCATCAGCTGTACTATGTCAGAGTCCTAACTAATATAAGATGACATTGGATCCCAAAGAGTATGTTTGAAGCAGCGCTAGTGTAGTGGATCGTTCATAGTAGAGATACTGAATTCAAGGACTGCGATGATATATGTATGCATATATATATATACATACATACATACATACATACATACATACATACATACATATACATATATATATATATATATATATATATATATATATATATATATATATATATATATATGTATATATATATATATATATATATATACATATATGTGTGTGTGTGTGTGTGTATGTGTGTGTGTGTGTATGTGTATGTGCATTTGTGAAGTCTATACTCATAGTGATATCAAAAGCTGTTAAATAAACGAAAGCTTACTGACAACAAAAGTTTTTAAACGAGTGTCCGATTTCCAGTTTCTCCCCTCAGTCTACCTACGCACCAATGCCTTCAAAAGAGTTTTTCAGAGTAGATGACAAATCTTAACAGGGACTGCCCTTCTGGACGCTCGACAGAAGCTTCCGCTTACTGCATGCCATTTCAGAATATGACAAACTGGTAAT
>NW_028234403.1:39117433-39122433 GCF_977035675.1 Penaeus japonicus
AATGTGCAGAGGCGGTGGCGCTGTGACGCACCGATCGCCCGTTAGCATACCAGTGGCAACGATATTGTATCGTAATCATGCTCATGAATTTACCATAAGCAAACCCGAACGCGTGTGTGGCTATTATGTATATTCATGAAGAGGCAGGAAGCTCCAAAGATAATCAGCTTATACAATTTACGTTAACTTTAGGAGAATTCACATTAGATTTCGTCTTTGCATAATTTTATGCAGAGTAAAAAGAGAACGCGACAGGAATTACATAGTCTTAAATGGACACAAACACAAATATGCACAATCTCTCTTACCCTCTCTCACATATACAAACACACACAGACACACGAACACACAAACACAAAAATAGTTTTTTCTTTTATATGTGTTTACGGGAAACTCTGAGTTGAATAAAGTAAATCAGATCTAGTTTGGATTTGAAGGGCAGAAAAATAATTTATATTCATTGACCATTATCTAACATGCCAGTCAGGACCCATGTGAGACATTGGAAATTGGAGAAATTGCAATACATTAATAATAGAAAGTCCTGCTTAAACTGTTGTATCGTATGTACTGCTAGACAATTGTTGTATTATAACAAGAAAACACATACGCACGCACTTATGTACACACACACATATACACCATTCTACCATCTTTCTCACACACACAAACACACACACACACTCGCAAATATATATATATATACATATACATATATATATATATATATATATATATATATATATATATATATATATATATATATATATGTATATATATATATATATATATATATATATATAAATATATATATATATATATACATATATATATATATATATATATATATATATATATATATATATATATATATATATATACATACATACACACACACACACACACACACACACACACACACACACACACACACACACACACACATATATATATATGTATATATATATATATATATATATATATATATATATATATATATATATATATATATATATATTATGTGTAAGTGTGAATGTGTGTGTGTTATATTATATTCTTATCTCCTAGAATATCGTCTCTTTTCACCCCCTTTAACCTGAAACAGAAGGTGAAATATAAAATATTCTAATATGTTTCAACAACTTAAGCTATTTCGATAACACTGTTCTTTCAGACATGAAATAGTGTACAACTAAACACATGTACTAATTTTTCTTTGTTTTTTTTATGCAGCTTGGGAATATATACGTCTATCCAACTTCTCAAAAATGACAAAATTTGACAAAATTACTAAATCATATTTTTCTTTACCCAAGAGAATTAACACATAATGTACGGCGACAGGCACGCACAGAAGAAGATTATTCACATGTTTGAAATCCCATGTAGGAGTAAAATATGACGTGCCGCTCTATGCAATTTTTATGTTTCTATTTATGAGTCGGACTATTACGAACACCTTTCGCACAGCAACGTAGTTAATTTTATCATAAAGAATCCTAACAAACTCATCCACTGTTTAATTTGCAGATATCTCTGAATCGGTCTCATTACATCTCTGCAATTACACCGACATCACACATCTATGACGAACATAATTTAATCCATTTCACACCTCTGGTACAATGCTCTAGATGATGATGTTATTAATTCTCGTAGCAATTCCAAAGGGCGTTTATCAGGCATCATTATACCCAGGTCGTTGCTTAGCCTGGCAAAGTTAAGGGCGTGCGGTTAGAAAAAAAAAGAAAAGAAAAGAAAAAAAAGAAAAACGATGTATTAAAACCTACCTCAACGTTAGTATTTTGAATAAACATCTGACTGTAAAAGATATGGAATGAATATTACCGTAATCAAACTGTTCTCTCTGATCCTGTTATTTTTTCGTAAAAATAAGACCACGGGAAACGCAGCTCATCACACTCTCGTTTCCTTATGCAACCATTTAAAGCTGTTGTTTACAAACGGGCGGGCGCCTCTCACGGCAAAGGAACCCAAGTGCGGCAAATAGCAAGGTCTGTGGACTGAAAACCATCAGATTTTGGGGGGAATTGTATTCATAAATTGATTTTACAGTCTGGGAATATGATCCATTTTCCCCATTTTTTTTTTAGGTGAGTTGATATAATGCTTGGAATTCTCTCGAGAACATTACCGATTGAGAAATTACAAGGAACGTAGAGTAATGAAAGAATTACCGATGTTTTTCTAGATGTAACAGAAATAACACTTTTGTGGTTCTCTCTCTCTCTCTCTCTCTCTCTCTCTCTCTCTCTCTCTCTTTCTCTCTCTCTCTCTCTCTCTCTCTCTCTCTCTCTCTCTCTCTCTCTCTCTCTCTCTCTCTCTCTCTCTCTCTCTATATATATATATATATATATATATATATATATATATGTGTGTGTGTGTGTGTGTGTGTATATTTGTATAAAATAAATCGTTTATAACTACACAACTCCAGGCTTCATCTCTCATCTTTTACAGAACCGGCGCCTGGAAATTCAATAAAGCACGATGTCACGATCTCCGAATTTGTTGCTTGTGGGAATGAAAAGCATAAAACTCAAACAACGAGTATTCACTTTTCTTATTGGAAACTGAACTGGAGTTTGTTCATGATATATTGTGAGCGGATTCCATTATAAATCATGAACCGGACGAGTTACAAATGTATTACACTTCCATGTATCAGTGTGTATTAAGAATGTGTTCGTTCTTTCATATACTCATGTATTTCCTTGTCATTCTGCCAATTTGATAGATTGCAAAAATATGTTAGATGCAAAAGAATGCCGACTTCAGTATGAAACCATATTTTGAATTTATTTGTTGCAAATCTTGATGCAATGATCTTCGCAATGATATCCACATCATCATGAGCAATCGTGTTCTGTTCAGATACTCGTGATAAACAACAACAAAAACAGAAGTGCTAAATATAACAGATGCAGCTCCCACTAACTAACCCCCAAAAATAAAAGAAAAAAGATAAAAAGTAATCACTGTCACTGATCACCTAAGGATAATTTACAAAGAGAAAAGAAAAAAGAAAGAAAGAAAGAAAGAAAAAAAAAACAGAGATTCGTTGTTGATTTTTCAAAGCTACAACATCAGTCCAGACAAGAAGCAACAGGAAATCCGTTCAGTCAATATATCTGAAAATGTAACTGTTATTCAAAAGTCAATCCTTTTAGTTTCAGCCAAATCCTTTTAGCAATAAAAGGAGTCAAGTCACATTTCAACATCGTGCATCTCATGGGATCCGCTCTCAGGCCATGGCTTCGTTGTTGCGAAAGTGGAGGTTGTCGTGTTGCAACCGGATTAGCACGGCCCACGAGAGATGAAAGAGATGGTCGTCATTGCATTTCTCACATCGACTCGTAAGACTCCTTCCTTCTCCGCTCGTTTGATCTTTGTACTAACTGGCTCTCGATTGCTCAACTCAAATCATTAGCGAGAACTCGTGAATCGGAATCATCAGGTCTTCAGAATCTCGGCTGTTTCTCTAAGTTCTTGGTCGTCTGAAGGTGTTCAAAAGAGCATATCTTGGGCTGACACTTCTTCTTGTTATCTTGTTTATTATTGAGGTGTATATGCAGATATAATCCTTGTCTCAATAGTTACCTGTGCAGTTATTTCCTACTAAGTGGTTAATGCGATGTGTCACTGCTTATCTGAGGAAATTATCATTATGCACACGCATGCATTACGCGAGATTTTAAAGACATGTAATAAGATAATTAATCACTTTAAGTTACTCGCATTTTACTTTAAGACTCTGTGTACATATCCGATTAGTTAACATAGTTATTGTAGATATACTGCAAAGTGCACTTAAACAAAGCTCAGATAAGATTATTTATCTTCACTATTAACACTAACAAGTCTATAATCAATAACGAAGTTATGGAAAAGACTAGAGAACAGACATTAAAGTCAGCTAATGTTACACGATTTGTTTTAGTGTTGAAAAGTCCATGATTTATCGTGAAAGTTCCCTTTACAACAGTTACACGCACATGAGTCGAACGTTATGGTAACCGGTTTATAGCACTACATATATTTTCCCATTTACATTACCTGTCTCTCAATTATTTTTCTCTTTCATTACGTATACACACACACACACACACACACACACACACACACACACACACACACACACACACACACACACACACACACACACACACACACACACACACACACACACACATATATATATATATATATATATATATATATATATATATATACATATATACATATATATACATACATACATACATACACACACACACACACACACACACACACACACACACACACACACACACACACATATATATATATATATATATATATATATATATATATATATATATATATATATATATATATATATACATATATAGAGACATACATACATATATATATATATATATATATATATATACATATACATATACATATATATATATATATATATATATATATATACATATATATATTAATTCATTTATCGATAAATGAGTAGAAATCTAAATTGATATTAATGAATCATACTTCAATCAGTACCTCATTAACCGCAAGCGAGTGGAGAGGATAGCTGAATTCAGTAATAAGGAAATGAATTAAGTGTTGGAGTTTCACGGCCTGATAATTGTAGCCATTTCGAACGGCTTATTGGAAAATTTACCAACGCATTTATTGAAGAGTGTAATAGATTTTTTTTTTCAATATTTACGCTTCACTTAAATCTTTGGATAATTCAGTTATATAAAGTATGTACTGTCCTAAAGTATATTCTTGTGATCAGGAAAGTCCACAAGCATAATCAGCTGCATAGACAGTGGCAGAGTTTTTATATGAGTGTGTGTTTATATGCACTTAGTTCACTTCATTTTCGTTCACTGACAATATGCATAATAAGTACTTATCCAGATGCGGGGAATAAAAGCATGTAAAATGAGAATATGCAGAAAAAAAATTGGTATCATAAA
>NW_028234403.1:39179933-39184933 GCF_977035675.1 Penaeus japonicus
AATAATAATAATGATATATTGATAATAATAATGATATATTGATAATAATAATGATATATTGATAATAATAATGATATATTGATAATAATAATGATAATATTGATAATAATAATGATAATGTTAATAATAACAATGATAATATCAATAATAATAATGATATATTGATATCAATAATGATCATATCAATAATAATAATGATAATATTGATAATAATAATGATATATTGATAATAATAATGATATATTGATAATAATAATGATATATTGATAATAATAATGATATATTGATAATAATAATGATATATTGATAATAATAATGATATATTGATAATAATAATGATATATTGATAATGATTATGATAATATTGATAATAATAATGATATATTGATAATGATTATGATAATATTGATAATAATAATGATATATTGATAATAATAATGATATATTGATAATGATTATGATAATATTGATAATAATAATGATATATTGATAATAATTATGATAATATTGATAATAATAATGATATATTGATAATAATAATGATATATTGATAATAATAATGATAATATTAATAATAATAATGATATATTGATAATAATAATGATATATTGATAATAATAATGATAATATTAATAATAATAATGATATATTGATAATAATAATGATATATTGATAATAATAATGATATATTGATAATAATAATGATATATTGATAATAATAATGATATATTGATAATAATAATGATATATTGATAATAATAATGATAATATTGATAATAATAATGATACTATTAATAATAATAATGATAATATTAATAATAATAATGATATATTGATAATAATAATGATAATATTGATAATAATCATGATACTATTAATAATAATAATGATATATTGATAATAATAATGATATATTGATAATAATAATGATATATTGATAATAATTATGATAATATTGATAATAATAATGATATATTGATAATAATAATGATATATTGATAATAATAATGATATATTGATAATAATAATGATATATTGATAATAATAATGATAATATTAATAATAATAATGATATATTGATAATAATAATGATATATTGATAATAATAATGATATATTGATAATAATAATGATATATTGATAATAATAATGAAACTATTAATAATAATAATGATAATATTGATAATAATCATGATACTATTAATAATAATAATGATATATTGATAATAATAATGATATATTGATAATAATTATGATAATATTGATAATAATAATGATATATTGATAATAATAATGATATATTGATAATAATAATGATATATTGATAATAATTATGATAATATTGATAATAATAATAGTGATATTGATAATAATTATGATAATATTGATAAAAGTAATGATAATATTGATAATAATAATGATAATATTGATAATAATACTGATAATATTGATAATAATTATGATAATATTGATAATAGTAATGATAATATTAATAATAATAATAATAGTAATTATAATAATGATATATTGATAATAATAATGATATATTGATAATAATAATGATATATTGATAATAATTATGATAATATTGATAATAATAATGATATATTGATAATAATTATGATAATATTGATAATAATAATGATATATTGATAATAATAATGATAATGATAACAATAAAGATGATATGAATAATGATAATGATAATATTGATAATAATAATGATAATGATAATATTGATAATAATAATGATAATGATAATATTGATAATAATAATGATGATAATAATGATAACATCTATAATAACAATAATGATAATAATGATAACAATAATGATATATTGATAATAATAATGATATATTGATAATAATAATGATATATTGATAATAATAATGATATATTGATAATAATAATGATATATTGATAATAATAATGATATATTGATAATAATAATGATATATTGATAATAATAATGATATATTGATAATAATTATGATAATATTGATAATAATAATGATATATTGATAATAATAATGATATATTGATAATAATAATAATATATTGATAATAATAATGATAATATTGATAATAATAATGATAATATTGATAATAATAATGATAATATTGATAATAATAATGATATTAATAATAATAATGATAATATTGACAATGATAACAACAACAACAACATTAACAACATCAACAACAACAGCAACAACAATAATAATAATTATAATAATAATGATATATTGATAATAATAATGATATATTGATAATAATAATGATATATTGATAATAATAATGATATATTGATAATAATAATGATATATTGATAATAATAATGATAATATTAATAATAATAATGATAATATTAATAATAATAATGATATATTGATAATAATAATGATATATTGATAATAATAATGATATATTGATAATAATAATGATATATTGATAATAATAATGATATATTGATAATAATAATGATAATATTGACAATGATAACAACAACAACAACATAACAGCATCAACAACAACAGCAACAACAATAATAATAATTATAATAATAATGATAATATTGACAATGATAACAACAACAACAACATAACAACATCAACAACAACAGCAACAACAATAATAATAATTATAATAATAATGATATATTGATAATAATAATGATAATATTAATAATAATAATGATATATTGATAATAATAATGATAATATTAATAATAATAATGATAATATTAATAATAATAATGATATATTGATAATAATAATGATATATTGATAATAATAATGATAATATTAATAATAATAATGATATATTGATAATAATTATGATAATATTGATAATAATAATGATATATTGATAATAATAATGATATATTGATAATAATAATGATATATTGATAATAATAATGATATATTGATAATAATAATGATATATTGATAATAATAATGATATATTGATAATAATAATGATATATTGATAATAATAATGATATATTGATAATAATAATGATATATTGATAATAATAATGATAATATTAATAATAATAATGATATATTGATAATAATAATGATATATTGATAATAATAATGATAATAACAAAAATAATAATGATAATATTAATAATAATAATGATAATATTGATAATAATAATGATAATATTGATAATAATAATGATAATATTGACAATAATAATGATATATTGATAATAATAATGATATATTGATAATAATAATGATATATTGATAATAATAATGATATATTGATAATAATAATGATATATTGATAATAATAATGATATATTGATAATAATAATGATATATTGATAATAATAATGATAATATTAATAATAATAATGATATATTGATAATAATAATGATATATTGATAATAATCATGATACGAGTGATAATAATAATGATAATATTGATAATAATAATGATAATATTGATAATAATAATGATAATATTGATAATAATAATGATAATATTGATAATAATAATGATAATATTGATAATAATAATGATAATATTGATAATAATAATGATAATATTGACAATGATAACAACAACAACAACATTAACAACATCAACAACAACAGCAACAACAATAATAATAATTATAATAATAATGATAACACTATTACTAAAAAGAACAAGAAAAGAAAGAAAGAAGAAGAAGAAAAAAAAAAAAAAAGAGAGAGAGAAAGAATGAGAAAGAAAAAACGTATAAAGAAAATCTGGCCCCTTCTTTCTCCAGAGGATAAGCTCCAGAGGATAAGTTAGCCTCTGCTACAATGCACCTTTGCCAATAAGCGGAATTTTCTTCTTTCCTAACGTGTGGCTTTGAACGACTCAAGGAATTGGTCTTGAAAGGAAATGGGCTATTAATGATGCATATATATTTATTTGTTTTATTATTATTATGATTCTCATCCTCATCATCATTATCGTTAATATTATCATTATCATTATTATAATTATCATTATTATTTTTATCATAATTATCATCACTATATCATTATCATTATTATGAAAAAATATTTCAATTATTGTAACTAGCGTATAAAATTATCATTATTAATTTGAAGGAAAATCTAATCTGACACATAGTATAAAACAGTCTATAAGATTATTAGTATGATTATTATCATTATGATTTAATCAATAAAAAAATATCCTCATTAACATTGACATCATTGTGTTTATCATTGTCAATAAGGGTAACTAATATCATTACCATTATCATTATTAATAATAGTAACTAATATCATTATCATTACCATCATTAGTGCCATTATCATTATCACCATAATTATCAGATCTAATCTCCGCCTTCTCCTCATTATCATCATCATAATGTAATCACTGCTATGATAATAATCACTGTTGTAAAATAAGGTTTATCTACATTATTACTATCCAATAATTTGGACCATAATTTGCAACGTAAAGGAATTTAAATATTGTTGACTGATCATTTAAAGTTGTAGCCACAAACAAGCTCATTCAAACTTCAAGTTGCTGATTGATCAATGCTTTCGTTATGTCCGATGTAGAAATTTACTTGTTGCAATTCATCTTATTGGTGTGGATATCATTGTCCGAGTTGCATTGGCTTGAATTACTATAAGCACAATCGTTCAAATTTATTGCGTTGTTGAATGTTGAGTAAAACGCGTATCTCATATTTTCGTAGAAAAAGAGTAAAAAAGAAGCATATGTGATATTGGCCAATATTACGTTATGAGGTAAAGGCAAACATTCACGAAATTTTATACGTCGCATATGAATGCATGCATATATATATATATATATATATATATATATATATATATATATATATATATATATATATATACATATATATATATATATATATATATATATATATATGTATATATATATATACAGTATATACATACATGTAATATATATATATGTATATATATTATATATATATATATATATATATATATATATATATATAT
>NW_028234403.1:39189933-39192433 GCF_977035675.1 Penaeus japonicus
CCCGACCTCGTGTATATGACCTCTTTCGACACCCAGATACATGATCTCCCTTGACCTTGCTCTTATGACCTCGTCCAAACCTATCTACATGACCTCCTTCTACCCGTATACATGACCCTATCCACATGACCTTCGACCCCGTATATATGACCCTATCCACATGACCTCCTTCGATCCCATATACATGACCCTATCCACATGACCTCCTTCGACCCCATATACATGACCCTATCCACATGACCTCCTTCGACCCCGTTTATATGACCCTATCCACATGACCTCTTGCGACCCCATTTACATTATCTCTTTCGACCCATCCAAATGACCCCATCCACCACTTTGACCCTGTCGATTTGATATCCTCCAATCCCGTCCACATGACCTATTCCGACCTCGTCCAGCCATGTTTAACTTCCAAAGGCATCATTTATATTTGTTTTACCTATAGACTTAGTGGCTGATAGTATAATGGCTTTTGTTCCTTTCCTAGACGAAAACACTAAGGATGCTTGCAGTGTTTGTGTTTGCTTGTATCCGGCTCCGAGATGAAGAAAATGAAAGATAAAGAATAAGAGAAAAAAAGGTAGGAAAAAATAGAAAGAAAAAAGAAAAAAGAGAAAAAAAATGCATAGTAAATACCACAACAAACATCATATAGCAGAATAAACAGAAGCGTCTCACGTGATGACAAGAACATGCACTTGTATGTTTAGTTTACAAAAGACCTAAGACTTACGCCCAGGACCCTCTCTCTCTCTCTCTCTCCCTCTGGTGCTCCCCCGCCCACGTTGATGCGCACTGGAGGAGTGAGTGGTCGCTGACTTGTATTTTGACGCGGAGTGGGTTAGTAATGAGCTAAACTTTTAATGAGGAAGATTTTTCCCTCATTTTTTGTGAAGTTTCGAAATTAGAATGAAAGCAGCGTTATTTTTGAATGTGGAATTACCTTAGTTTTTTTTTTTTTTTTTTTTTTTTTTTAAGGGTCAGCAAGAGGAAGATAATGTTTACTTTCTCGGCAGGATGATGGGTAGTAGTCGGAGAACTGACTTTGGGAAACGGTGAAGGGAAGAGTGATATTAAGAGCAAGAGAGAGTGAGAGTGAGAGAGACAGAGCGAGCGAGCGAGAGAGAGAGAGAGGAGAGAAAGGAGAGAGAGGAGAGAGAGGAGAGAGAGAAGAGAGAGAGAGAGAGAGAGAGAGAGAGAGAGAGAGAGAGAGAGAGAGAGAGAGAGAGAGAGAGAGAGAGAGAGAGAGAGAGAGAGAGAGGAGAGGAGAGAGGAGAGAGAAGAGAGAAGAGAGAGAAGAGAGAGAGAGAGAGAGAGAGAGAGAGAGAGAGAGAGAGAGAGAGAGAGAGAGAGAGAGAGAAAGAGAAAGAGATAGATAGATAGATAGAGGAGAGAGAGAGAGAGAGAGAGAGAGAGAGAGAGAGAGAGAGAGAGAGAGAGAGAGAGAGAGAGAGAGAGAGAGAGAGAGAGAGAGAAAACGAATTCCTCAGTTGCTAAATTACGAGTAATGAAATTTCCAGAGACAACGCTGGCCTCACTCGTTCCCCAAACATCCTCTCCGTATACAAACATCGTCATTATTTTGATTTCCACTTGACCGGAAGAGGAACATCGGCTCGGAGTGCGCCGGGCGGGAGTTCGGAGCGGAATAAAGGCAATTATTTGTGGAAAGTAAACTATATGCTAATGAGGCCAATTAAGCCTGAAACGCTCCAAATGAATTTCATTTGAGAAGACTTTGTAAATCTAGTTGCACAAAGTCCTTCTTGCATCATCGTTGCCTGGACACACACGCGGGTACAATATATATATATATATATATATATATATATATATATATATATATATATATATATATATATATATATATATATATATGAAGAGAAAGAGAGAGAGAGAAAGATAATAGGTTAGATAGATGGATAGATATAGATCTTGTATCTATCTATCTATCTATCTATCTATCTATCTATCTATCTATCTATATATATATATATATATATATATATATATATATATATATATATATATATATATATATTGTGTTTGCCTGTGTGTCCAGGCGGAGATGATATAAGAAGAACTTTACACACACACACACACACACACACACACACACACACACACACACACACACACACACACACACACACACACATATATATATATATATATATATATATATATATATATATATATATATATATATATATATATAAATATATAGATATACATATACACACATATGTGTCTGTGTGTGTAAAATGGAGTAATGCAATGCCGCATTTATGTAGATGTATAGCATTCCTCCCTGACCCGGAATCAACCTCTGCTATTACCTGAGAGTTCAGTATTATATTGCACTCCCTGGCTAATTACCTGAGGAGGTTCGACTCCAGGGGCAGGGAGGTATGTTATACATACACACACAAAAGTACGCACGTATACACAGATATGTGTATATACAAATGGGTATGTTTATATTGTAGGTTTGTAT
>NW_028234403.1:39232433-39234933 GCF_977035675.1 Penaeus japonicus
TTGGCATTGACATTACCAAGAAAGTCAAGCCTGAAAATGCCATTTTCAACCTATCAAACAGGAAGCTAACCAAAGAGGAAAGTGACCTCCTTGCCCTGGGGCTTAATTTTGGTTTTCCTACTGTGATTCTAAATTATGAAAAAAAAAAATCGGGTTTGAATGTATTTGCCACAGAATAGCCAAGTTTGACGTTTTTGATAATGATAGCCTCCACTCTATCCGTAACAGGATTTCTGCAATTGCTAAAAATGCTTACCGCCAATCTTGCTATCAAGAGGGATCTAATAGTGAGACCAATGATCATCAACTTGACCTTTTAGAGAAACTTAGGGAAGATAATAACTTGTCACAAAACCAGACTAGGGACGGGGCATTGTGTTCCTAAACAGAACGGAATATAACTCAAAACTCAAGGCTATTTTAGATGACCGAATTAAATTTAAATGATTAAAGACGAATATTGCTTCTCATATTAAGCCGCGTCCACACGAGCAGCCCTGGCCGGCGGGCAGCGTGGTTGGCGGGCAAATTCTGGCGGGCCTGCCCGTGAATGTTGTCCACACGACCGAGGGTCGAAGCTCCAACTACCGGGCACCACCTTAGTGATTTCGCTCGACGGGCACTCGGGCAACCTGATCGTTTGCCCGTCAAATGTTAAGGCATGCCCGCCGATCAGGCCCAGCTCGTGTGGACGCGCGGCTATGCAAAACTAGAAGACAAACTGAACCGTTTCCTCCGCAACATAAAAGATTCTGTTGGAGATTCGGTATTACAATTGCTTATTCGCGTCTGGATCAAGACCTGGTGTTTTATATGGTCTTCCGAAAATTTACAAAACAGGTAACACCTATTATATCGTCAGTAGGTACTTTTAAACATAAGTTGGCCAAGTTTTTGGCCTCATTGTTAACCCCTCTAACTAAAAATGATTATACTGTCGAAAATACCATGGACACTGTAAATAAAATTACCACTGTTAAAATCTATGGTCCTGTTGTTATGGCCAGTGTGGATGTATAGTCACTGTTTACTAATGTTCCACTTGAGGAGACCACCACTCTTATCGTACGTAACCTTACAAAGTCGAAACATTTTCAACAGCTAAATGAAAAACAACTGACAAATGCACTTCATTTAGCGACTGCTGACTCTGTTTTTACATTCAATGATGACTTGTATTCCCAAACCGATGGCGTGGCCATGGGCTCATCCTTAGGTCCCACTTATGCAAACGCATCTTTGTCACCATGAAAAAGATTGGTTACATGAGTGCCCTCTAGATTTCAAACCTATTTTCTACCGTCGATATGTGGATGATACATTCCTGCTCTTTAACAACAGCTCTCAGGTTGAACGTTTTGTTTACTACCTGAACTCTAAACATCCGAATTTAAATTTTACGTATGAAATTGAACATGACTCAGTAATTCCATTTTTATGAATAAAAAACACTCCCCTCCTACTCCTGTTATGACGGTTACTAAAGATGTTTGTTACATCACATTGTCATATCTTGGACATTTAAGTTATAGCATAAGAAAGGAGCTGCTGAGCATCTTCAAAGATTGTTTTCCCCAAATTGATTTTAGAACTATCTTTAAGACACACATTACGATGCGTTCTCCTCTGAAAAAACGGTACCTGTGCCCTCTGCTCTGAAATCATGTGTTGTATATCAATTCAAATGTTCGAGATGTAACTCTCGATATGTGGGTAGCATCACACGTCCTCTACAGCACCATATCTTTGAGCAATTGGGAAAATCTTACCGTACAGGTATTCAGCTAAGTTCACCATCACCATCTGCCATCAGAGAACACTGCTATTCCACTGGACATCCACTCACACAAAATGATTTCCAAATTCTAACTTCTTCCTCACACAGACTTAACCTCATCATCTTGGAATCATTGTTTATCTCGAGGATGAAGCCAGAGCTTAACAACACAACAACTGCCTTCCCATTACACACTCAATGATTCCAGATTTTTTCACCAAGTTTTCTCTTTTATTGGTCTTGTATTTTGTAATAATTTTAGTTTGTGTTTTTTTACTTTTTAAAACTCGCTTTCATTTTTTTTCTTGTTAACCTTTTATCATTCCTATTTATCACAATTTTTATAAGTGTCGTTCAATCGTTCAACTATTTTACGTTGTTAACTATTTTTTAGTAATATTTGAACCATTGTTACTTTAAATTTCTTTTAGCTAATCTGCTTTGTATTAACGGTTCTTTTTTGTATATTTTTAGCATTGATGAAGTTGGTAAACTTCGAACCGTCTGAAAAATAAAGATGATGTTCGTAGCAGCGCTGGTGTTACTTTTCCTGATAAAGTTACGATTCCCGAAAGGAAAATCACTCGCTGACATTATCACTACATACATACATACATACATATACATACATACATACATATATATATATATATATATATATATATATATATATATATATATATATATATATATGTGTGTGTGTGTTTGTATTTTATATATATA
>NW_028234403.1:39257433-39259933 GCF_977035675.1 Penaeus japonicus
TGGTGATGATTTTGATAATGGTGATTATGACGGTGATGATGATGATGATTATGATGGTGATGATGATGCTGGTGATGATTTTGATGATGATGATGATGACGATGATGATTATAATGATAATGGTGATACTGCTGTTGCTGATGGTGACGATGACGATGACGATAACGATAACGATAACGATAACAAAGAAGATGAAAAATTGACGACAATGCCAATGCCAACACAAGCTACCACCACTTAACAATCACAACAGAACCATACCAATAGCGCTTTGGGTTGGATAGCTCTTTCCCTGGCAGCTTATGGCATGTCATTTATTAAGAGGAAGCCTTCGGATACGCCACCAAGCCCCTGACAATGGTGAAAAAGTTCGTATCAGCGCTCCACATCAATAGCTTTGGTCGCGACAATGAGGCTCTCTGCTAAGGCTGCAACGGGGACAATGCCACGACCAACAATAGCAATAGATCGTTAGGTCCCGCCAGTCTGTCTGTCGAAGGAACGGCTGAATCCTTGAATAAAAGTTATTAATTATAGAAGGAGGAAGGGAAATAGATCGATCATTGTTGCGTTGTTTTTTTTTATCATTGTTTATTCTTTATTCTTTTCATGCGTCCGTTGCCAAGGAGGCTGGATGTAAACAATAACGCAGATGGTTCTGTGGTAAGAGTTTCCAGTGTTTTTTTTTTTTTTTTTTTTTTTTGTGTATGTGTGTGTGTGTGTGTATTATCGTTGTTTTTGGTATACTGTTGTCTTTGTAGGTACAGGTTAGTAGGAAAATTAATGTCGTCTGCTTTAGGCGTTGCTTATAACAACACACTGTCTGCGTTCAACATGGACCATTTAACGTTTTAAAGGATTGTGTCATATAGAGAATTTTGCACTTAACGATACACCGTTTAGAGTGTATTTAGAGTTAAGAAGAGGATGTAGGGAAATAAATGGAGAAGTAGATGAAAAGGATGATGGAGAGGAAGAAAAACAAGAAGAGGATGAAGAAAAACAAGAACACAAGAAGAAGAACAAGAACAAAAAGGAAAAGAAGAGGAAGGAAGAGAAGGAGAAAATGAAATAAAGGAAGAAGAAGAAGAAGAAGAGGGAAAAGACGAGGAAACAGCAATCAAAACAAAGATGGGAGGAATGTACAACACGAATGTATATCTCTATTGGACATTAGCTCAACACGAGAAGGTATGTGAAGTACAAATAAAGGCTAAGAGCGTCCATAAAGGGCAATCGGATTTCACAAAGCTCCATTAACAAAGCGGAGTTAATGTAACTATTGAGAGCTTTAATATTACGTTGCAAGGGAATGTGTGCAAAATTAATGAAGCCTCCTTTGGTCGCATTCCCCAAATCCCCGAATTTCCCTTTGTGGATTGCACACACGCACACACACACACACACTCACACATGTAACAGTTCAGCTGAATCCACACCGATTGTGTGTGTGTATGTATATATATGTGTGTGTATATATATATATATATATATATATATATATATATATATATATATATATATATGTGTGTGTGTGTGTGTGTGTGTGTGTGTGTGTGTGTATGTGTGTGTGTGTATGTATGTAGAGAAAGAGAGAGAGAGAGAGAGAATCTATTATTTTTCCTAATTCTCGATTATATTTCTTGACCTGCTGGTGCATGTTGCTTATTATACAAGAAATAGCTTCAACCACTGAACCTCCTTTTTACTCCAGTTTCCCCCGCAGAAGAACGTCGAAAAATCGTCCTTTCGCAGCTTAAGTATTATCGGGAAAGTAAACGATAACCACTTACTTACAGGTTCACTATCGACATCGTGGAGCGCAATTAGCAAGTGGTGCGGCGAGGGGCTTAGCTCAGCCCTGGGTGTCGGGTTTCTGAAAGAGCCATCAACACCTCGGCGGCGGTTTCTAAGGGCGAGAGTCCTCATGGAAAAGAAGGAGAGAATTACACACTCTCAAAATACCGCCCGCGACGCCGCCATTACCGTTAATGATCTGATAATAAAAGAAAATTATGGCCAATTATCGACTTGGGGTTTTCTCACCCCGAAATAAAGTTAGCGGTCGTCTCCTCCGGCCAGCTGGGGATTTCGGTCCGCGGCACGAGAGCGATTCGAGAACTCTACTCTCCTAGGATCCGATGGGAGTGGATTCTGAGGTCGTTTGCGCAATTAGTAGGATGTATCGAGAGTTGGCTACTCAGTGTAGTTTGCGTTCGAAGGGAGAATGTGCTATGAAGTCTGCCAGGAGCCGTTGAGAGTTTCTACGAAGGATTGTGTGGCTGAATTTTGCACAGCATTTTCCGCTATGACCCGAGCCGTCCACCACAGTGAAGGCAAAGAAAGGGACTTATGACGCCGCTCATTCGCGTCACTGTCATAGTGAACCTCCCAGATCCTGGCGAGCTTTCTTTTAAGACGCTTTGGACAAGAAGGGATATTTAGAAACTTTTTAGAGTTACCACACACACACACATATACACACATACACACACAAACA
>NW_028234403.1:39262433-39264933 GCF_977035675.1 Penaeus japonicus
CGGAATTTTACCGACGTCTAGACATCTGTTATAAAGACTGGCCAGCTTTACTGCCGCAATCTCTCCTGCATCTTGAATAAGATCTACACTAATGCCGTCTTCTCCTGGTGTTTTTCCTCTTTTCATGCTTTTGAGTGCCCTATTTACTTCATCTACCGTGATGTTTGGAACATCTCCAATTGTTGTGTTTGTCTCCGTATGTGGTTGGTCGTTTGAGTGGTATAGGTTGCGATAGAAGTCTTCTATTACTTCGATAATTTCATTTTTATTGTATGTCGCCTCTCCGTTGGGTTTCTTTACTGCATACATTTGGTCTTTCTCTATTCCGAGCCTCCTCTTTGTTGCCTTAAAGCTGGTGCCGGCAAGCAGAGCTTCGTTTATTTTTCGTATGTTAAATTTGCGTACATCCTCTTTCTTCTTCTTGTTTATCGTTTTAGTCAGCTCTGTTGATTCTATCTTGTCTCTGATTGATGTTATTTTCATTTCCCTACGCTGTTTCATAAGCTCTTTCGTCTCTACCGAAAGCTTACTGAACCTTTCTTTTTCGTCTTTACTCCCTATTTCAAGTGCAGCTTCCGTTAATATCTCACTGAATTGGTCGTTTATTTGGTCTGTCAAGATCTTCGAGAGCTGAGTATTTGTTTCGGATGTTGATACTGAATTCCGTCGCCCTAGTCTTGATGTTGGTTAGATTAGCGAGAGGCTTCTGTATGAGCTTGTTTCGTTCCCTTCTTAGCTGTAACTTAACTCTACTCCTGACCAGTCTATGGTCGCTACCGACATTTACTTTATTGATAACGGTTACGTCTTGTACGATGTCACGCCCATTGGTGATTATGAAGTCAATTTCGTTTATATATATATATATATATATATATATATATATATATGTATATATATATATATGTCTATATATATATTTATGTTTATATGTATATATATATATATATATATATATATATTTATGTTTATATGTATATATAAATATATATATGTCTCTCTCTCTCTCTCTCTCTCTCTCTCTCTCTCTCTCTCTATATATATATATATATATATATATATATATATATATATATATATATATATATATATACATACACACACATATGTATATAAATATATAAATATATATATTTATATATATACATATACATAGATATATATATATATATATATATATATATATATATATATGTAAATATAAAAATATGTGTTTGTATATATACAAACATACATCTAAATATATATATATATATATATATATATATATATATATATATATATATATGTATGTATGTATGTGGAGTGAATGAGTGCATGTGTATAAGTGCGTTACTTGTGCTTATGTGTGTTTGTGCGTGTTTACAAACATACATACCTACATACATTCATATATCTTAAAATCCCTCGAGCTGACCAAGATAACGATCCCAAAATGGAAATTTTCCTAGAGACGCGCCATAGACTCCAAGCCTCAAGTCTTACCGCGTTTTATTTCGTCATCCTTCTCACCAAATCCTCCTTCCTTTAAGACATCAGTCCCCGTCGTTTCCAGCTGACAAGCGCCTCCTCAACATCTATCAATAAAGCTAACAACTAAAGCTAACGAAGATCACAATGGCTCAAACCAACCAGGCTGGCTCGTTCGTTACAAAACGTATTATGTGCGTGAATACATCGTTACATAGAAAATACAGATAAGGAATGATAGGAAGGAGTGAATAATGAATCGTGATGTTTCGAAGCCGCCTCGAAGGCTCATCATCAAGTGAAGCCAAAACGAAAAGGATTCGTTTCGTTTTGTTCATTTCATCTTTCTGTGTTTCAGTAAGTCGAGCGTGAGATGAAATGACGGTCATGATAGTAATGGTAACTGTGATGGAAGTAACAACAATAATAATATTGATAATGATAATAACGATAATAGTTATTATGATAATTGTAGTAATAGCCGAAGTAGTAGTCAAGAATTATGGCAATACTAATAATGATGAAAATAACAATAGTAATGATAACAATTACATTGTTAATCATAATGATAATTGCAATGATAATGTTATTAATAACAATACTAACAATAACGATGATAATAATGACAACAAAACAATGATAACAATAACAATAATGATACTAATGATAATGATAATAAGGATAATATTAATGCTAATAATAATGATAGTGATAATGAAATTAATAATAGTAATACTAACGAGTATGATGATAATAATAATAGTGATAATAATGACGAAAATAATTATAACAATGGTAAGAATCTATAACAACGATGATAATAACAAAATATCAAAAAAGGAAATCATAAGAAAATATAACAACAAATTAACAGCAATAATATCACCATGTAACAAAAATTTTGATCTAGGGTTGTGTGTGTTAGTTCTTAATTGCTCATGTTGTAAAAGTCTAAAACATGAATCAAACTTTGCACGTATCTATACTATAGTTATGCAAAAGTAAATAGAAATGCTTTTTGAGTTAATGG
>NW_028234403.1:39287433-39289933 GCF_977035675.1 Penaeus japonicus
ACACACACACACACACATAAACAATAAAAAAATAATGATACTGATGAGTATGCTTACTTAAAATTACATACCTTCAGTGATAACATGATTACCTATGGCAAGGATAATAACAGCAATAATTATAACAATAAGGAAAATCATCAGATGATAACAGTACCAAAAATAATCTAAAAGCAATGACTAAAATAACGGCAATTTGGACAATGTTAATAAGGGTAGTAATAAGGATAAAAATCATAACAATTATTATGATTATTATTACCATCCTGTAGTAATAATAATGGAGGAGATAATAATGCTAATAATGATAATAATTTTGATAATAATATTAATAATAAAGAAAATTATAATGATAATAATAACAATTATAATGGTAATATTGTTGATTATAATAATGATAATGATAATAATAAGGATAACAATTATAATGATAACAATGATAATAGTGATAATAATAATAATGATAATGATAATAATAATGTTAACAATTATAATACTAACAAGGATAATAAAGATAGTAAGAATTATCATTATCATTATTATCATTATCAACTAAAAGGCCCTCACAAAACCTCCGCTAAGGACATACTTTTAAAAGAAAAGTTGCTAAACATATACGACAGATAGGCAAATATCGGATCTCCACAGAACAGATAATAATAACAATGATGTTGATAGCAAAGATAAAGATAAAGATAATAATCGTAATGATGATGGTAATAATGATAACAATAATGATAGTGATTATACTGGTGATAATGATAATATTGATGATAATAATAGTGATGATAATAATGATAATGATAGTAATAATGATAATGATAATAAAAGTAACAATAATGATAGTATTACAGTTAATAATAATGATGTTAATGATACAAATAATAATAATAATCGTCGTCACAAAGATAATGACGATAATAATGATAACAACAATAATGGTGAAATTGATTTATGTATTATTATTAAAGTACTTAAAAGATTATGATAGTAATAGTAGCAATGGTCGTACTAGCAGTAGTAGCAGCAACATTACTACTAATGCTAGTAATAATAGTAATAATAATGATGCCAATGATAGCAAAATAATGATAGTAATAGTAATAAAGATGACGATAATAAAGATAATAATAAGACATATATGTTAGTATCAATGAGAAGAATGACATTAATATCCATGCAATATCCATGACACACGCCATCAATGCGATAATTATTGCCAATATCCACATGGCAGATAGATCTCTGTCAAAACTGACGATCAAACGGGTAAGCAAGTGGAACTGTCGCTCCAAAGTCATCAAACTGCTTACCATATATATTAATACTAATACTAATAATTAATAATATATAATATATTTATAATATTAATAATGATCTATAATATACGTTAATAACCTCTGTGTTTAATGGTGAATGTTACTCTAGAACTCAAAGGAAATATTCGTAATCTCCCTGTTCATAATCGAATGGTTCATCTTCAAAGCAAAGTTGTCAGGGCTTTAAAAATATTTAAAAAAATATATGAATAAAATATTATCACGATGATTACGAAACATGTTCTTTCTGTTTTGGATTTCCCATCGCTGGCAGAAAGCAGATTTTGTGACCATCAATTTCCTTGCCATCCGTTTATCAGATAACGTGTAAAAACAATGAAACGATTTTTCATGGCAAAACCTATCAGCTGTCCAATTAAGTCCATGATTGGTAGTTAGTTCCATAAATTCAACAGACTCCATCTGCTTGCACCATTACATTAGCGGTCTCATATAGCGCATGCCACAGAATAGTAAATTGAAGTCTCTCTGTCACAAATTGTGATTCTCCATGTAATAAATGCGAGAGTTCTTAATGTATTGTAGATATCCGTGATGATGAGGATGATGAGAAGGAAGATAATGATGGGAAGGATAAAGATATACCGATAAGAATCATAACAACGATGCAAATAATGATGAGGACGGTGCAGGCGAAAGAAGAGAAGGGAGAAGGGGACGGGAGAAGAGGCACCAGTACACACGTGTCGGGAGTCTGTGCTTGATTGGTACACTTCAGTCTTCCTCCTCCTGCCTCTTCACCCTCCCTCGCTCCTTTCCCGACTCCCTTTCCGCCTTTAATGCTGGCTCCTTTCCCTCCTCTCAAGGATGTCTAATTTCATGATGATGATAATAATGATGATGATTAGGATGATTACGATAACGACATTAATGATGACAATAACAATAATGATAAAAATACATGATGATGATGATAATAATGATGATGATTAGGATGATTACGATAACGACATTAATGATGACAATAACAATAATGATAAAAATACATGATGATGAGGATAATAGTAGGTGTAATTGTAGTTGTAATGATAATAACAATAATAGTAATAATCAAATGATATCAGCGATAATAATGATAATAATAATGATAGTAAAAAAAACAATAAAAAAACGTCCATTTTAATACGCTGTTCTCCTGTGGTGATAGAATCTTTTAAGGC
>NW_028234403.1:39312433-39314933 GCF_977035675.1 Penaeus japonicus
ATATTAATCAACTACAATCTAATATCATTCTCAGTTTCTTCGTATTTGGTCTAATTTTAAATTGTCTCATTATATTGACGAATTCGAACTTCTTGTATTACGCATATCAATTATGCTGAAATAGCCTCGCCTGTCGAACGCAATTTAGACGTAAAAATGACTCCCGATATAGAGTCACAGATGCTAGGATTATATGTCAGACGTTCTGTGCATGTTGCAACTGTCAGGTGGATTAGTTATTGCACGAAATATTACCGACTCGACATCATTGTTATCATTATTCATATTCGCTTATTTTTAGTGCGAATTTTTCAAGATTTACGAGGTTGACTTTATTGTACTAGCTAATTATTATGAGAGTATTATCATTGTTAATTTCAATGACATTTCATGTTTTTCTTTTCTTTAACAAATACTATATGTATTTTGATAATCATATTTATATGTATATATTTGGAATTACTTTACTATGTCACTTCGTACTCTAACAGGTCACTCATGACCTCACTAACGTAAAATGTTAAATAGCAATGCTTCCTTCTTTCATTCTTCCCAAGGACTGCCAGAACGGTCATTTATTTCATAATTACTCTGGGCCTGCCCCGATGTTTGACTAAGAGACCCACGACAGTCTCACGAGAAGGCGTCTGTTTTACCGACCTATAATACGGTCCAAAGTACCGCGAGCACGCTCCCTGCAGCAAAATGACCTATCGTAATGTCACTTGCAGAAATACCGCCAGCACAGTAACGTTTTCGGCCAAGCAGCCACATCTCCCTCAGAGAATTCACTTCGTAACGACCATATCTTGGTCATATCAATAACTACTTATATGTAACTTTTCGAATGTTAATGATATCTAACTCTTTTACTTCCAGATTTCTTAGAATTTCGCACATGAGCAATGAATTCCTTTTGTTTGTTTTTTTATTTGGTTTCTTCTTACACTGGATATTAACTTCCCTTCTTATTCCAGGTCTATCATAAATTAAAATATCATGCGCGTTCTCTGATATCGAACTTGGTAAACCATATCTACTCTTCATCTTTCAGAACTACTATAGCCAAGGTCACATGTGATATGAATCATCTTGACTTAGAATTACAATATGCTTCCTCTTCCCTGCATCTGTAAACCAATTTTCTCTTACGAGTTTATTCCAGCAACCTATTCTTATGTTATAATTGTTGCAATGGAATCCATGTCTCCCCTAAAACTCTTTAACATAATTGCAGAGGTTGGTTACTAACTTATAAATTACATAACCCCATTCTGTGCTGCTACCTACATATTTCCTGCAGAATGTGTTGGAACAAGCAAGTTGATCATAATTACAGTTTTCTCTAAATAACATTTTGATATATCTATCTATATATATGCAATACCTATACACCTCTACCTCCCACCCTACTCTTTTGGCACTGCCAATCTTTAGTGCACTTGTTTTGTATCGGGCACTACTCTGTGACTTACTCTCCAAGTCTTCAAGTTGAAGATTCCATCAGAGCGGCTTGACAAACCAACCTTTTCAACCCTGATGTCCCGACACCGCCATCAGGATGATCGATTACCCGGGGTGTTGAATCTTCACATTTACGGTGAGAGAAATAGTAAACACACATACTATCTCTCCTATTCCTTGTTTTTGCAGTTTTTGCCCATGCATGCCCAATATTTTGATGCTCTATATCTTTGCAAGTCGAGGACGACTTGTTCTGTAGGTCGGGTCAACTTTGATGTACAGGTAATTTACACATAGTTGCCTTCCCAGGTACCATGACCCTCAAACTAGTTAAAATACCTTTAAACAGCCACACCCCTTGCGTTCCAGACTACCTTACCGTTTAACCACTGGGGGCAGCAGATGGGAAACCCTTCCATATAAGTAGGATATCTGGAACAGGTAGACATACCGGGATTGACTGACGCCTAATTTATACGTGCCATGATAGTGTTTATTACTGTGATCATTGTGCTATAGTGTATCATGTATCATAGCGTCAGACTAACTGCGTCATGGAATAAACCCATCACTCTCTCTCTGTCTCTTTCATATTTTCTTTCTCTTTCTATCTGGGAGGGGTGCTACAAAAGTTTTTTTTTAGCCAAAGTCTGGTTGTTTTTGATATAGTGATATTTACGATAGGCTAGCTTCCCGATTCCCGCTGGAAAGTACGGGAGTCCGTGAGGGAGTGTCCGAGAGTCGGAGTGAGAGTGAGTGTGTAAGTGACTGACCTCAGGTCGACCTTATATCTGACCTGACGGGTCGTTATAAATAGATTCCTATTCGGGTTTTCCTCGTCTTTATAGTATAATATGACCGCGTGAGAGTGGGAAAGATGTATGTGTACATACATATATATGTATATATATACATAATATATATATATACATATACATATATACATACATATATGTGTGTGTGTGTGTGTACGCATACATATCTCTCTCTCTCGCTCTCTTCCTCCTCCTGCTCTATCTCTACTTATTTCCTTTTT
>NW_028234403.1:39344933-39347433 GCF_977035675.1 Penaeus japonicus
TGTAAATCGTGTTCTCTGAAATAAGAACATATTCAATAGAACTTGCCAAGGCACCCATTGTGCTAGACTCGAAGGCGAGAATGCCGTGCAACCTTCCGGGGTAATGATACGTGCAGATGAACTTTTCTGGAAGCAATTATGTTTCTAATATACAACATGCACTTATCCTAAGTGCATCGCTTTCGTATTCAAAAGGAACTTTTAAGGCCAAAGATACTGTTCTATTCACACACACAGACGCAAGGTCGCACCCCCCTCCCACACGCTCACAAAAAGACACGCACGCACGTGCATATATGTATATATTATTTATATATATATATATATATATATATATATATATATATATATATATTATATATATAATATATTTATTTATATATATATATATATGTGTTAATATATATATATATATATATTGTCAAATATTATATATATAGATATATATATATATATTAAATATATATATACGTAAATATACATATACTATATATATATATATTTATATACATATATGTTATATATTATATATATAATATTTATATATTATATATATATATATATAATAATTATATATATATTTTGCGTAAATATTAATTCATAATATATATATATAGTTATATATATAATTATTTATAAATATATATGCGTATATATAATTTATCATAATATATATATATATATATATATTATATATATATATAGGATATATATATATATATATATAATATATATATATATTAAATTATATAAATGCACATAGACATATACAGCATAAGGTTTCCTTCCCGCCTTCCCGGGAAATTGTTTCTAATCTTGGGACTTATTGTTATTCTTATTCTTTGATTTGCAGTATGCAACACATGCAAGGGAATAATATTGCCTGTTTGTGCTTCTTTCATGAACATCCTTTTTAATGTTCGTGACTCTGTGGAAATTGATTCTATTTCTTTTTTTTCAAAGGCATTTCAAAAGGTCGTTATAGTAAACCTTTATTATGAATCGAAATGCCTATGAGTTTGATTAATAATGAGTTTGTTTAATCACTCCATGTTTCCTACCCATGTTTACACTACTTTCCAAGAAACTTAATTTCAGTGTAATATGATATGTCAGATCAGTTGCATACCGAAAAGTATGCAAGGTTGGCAATGCATATTGCATTAGTTAGTTCAAATATTTCGAAGGGAAAGAAAAGCAGGGGGAGGAGGAAGTGAAGGAGAGGGAAGGCAAAGAGGAGGGAGGGAGGGAAAGGGAAAAGGAAGAAGGGGAGAAAAAGGAGGGGGGAAAAGAGAGTGAAGGAGGAGGAAGCGAGAAGGGGGGGAACAGAAAGGGGGGGAAGGAGAGAAGGAAAACACCAAAATAGGAAACGTCAATACATACTATATCTATATATATATATATATATATATATATATATATATATATATATATATATATATATATATATATATATATATATCCCCGTCATGACATATGGGTCAGAAAAATGGACTACGACCAAGGCACTCGAGAGGAAATTAGGAAGAGGAATGGAAAGGCTTATGTGGGGAGTTAGCTTAAGAGACAAGAAAATATATATCGGAGACAGGACAATAGGTGGAGAATGATATATATATGTATACATATATATATACATATATATATAATACATATATATACACACACATATACACATATATGTCTACACACACACACACATATATATATACATATACATATATATATACATACATATATATATATATATATATATATATATATATATATATATATATATATATATATATATATATATATATATATATATATATATATATATATATATATCTTAGAGCAGCATCTCTCACTTCTGAATCCCCGGCATCCTCCTCCTGCTCTCCCTCCGCCTCCACTTCATATGATTCAGCTGACGCTTCGCTTCGCTTAACGCCAAAAAGATTAAAGCTCTCAAAGAGATGCTTCGCTGCTGCGGGCCATATTATCTCCTTCGCGCACATTTCTCTAAGTCTCTAAGAGATCAGTGTCTGTGGCTGCAGGATGAGTTTTTTTCAACAAGGAAAGGAAAATGGCATAAATAAGGCCTTTCATGATATGTCGTTAGGTTACGTTCTTCTTTGTGTTGGGTAACGGAGAATATAGGTTCTTGAAGGGGGAAGGGTTGATCCCGGTTATAGTGTGTGGTCAGAGATACTCGGCTGTTGATAGGAGGGGGAGAGGAGGCTCCCACAAATCATCAGGAAAGGTCGCTCCCTATTTTGCACGATAGGTATTCATGAATAGAGAACGAAATTCGAGTTGTTCAAAATAGGAAGACTCAAGCACGTGCATGGGCGTAATGAAGAGACCCACAAGCATAGAGAAATGCATGAAGACACTGAATGAAGACACTGGTGAATGCATGAAGACACTGAAATCTTTTTACAGTACTGGAGTCCGAAGATGAATGCTATTATGCAATATTATCCAAGGTCCGCTAATTGACTGAGTAAAGAGGATT
>NW_028234403.1:39412433-39414933 GCF_977035675.1 Penaeus japonicus
ATTTACAACTAACACTCAAAAATGCTTCTAAAAATCACCAATTATGCGTTAATAGCACAATTATTCGCATCTGTTGACCATTGCACAGGTAATCATATTGCACCCTCCTTCAGCTGCATTAAATCTTCCGGAAAACTCATTTGAATAGACACTATTTTTCAAGTAGAAAAAATATATATAACAATATCATACGCGAACCCATGGTAATAAATAAGCAAAATAATATGTAGAATGAAGAAACTTTCAGAAGAAAAGCAATTACATCTTCGTCTTCACAAAGAGGTTCTCACGCACCTATAATTAGATGTAATTTACTTTCATTGCCCTATTGCCGAACTTAAATGGCAGACGATGGAGGAAAAAAAAAGAAAAGAACTTTGTGTCAATTCCACGCCCACCTTAGCTTCTGTTTCTAATTGCTGTCCCGGGATTCGAAAGCTACTTTAGCTCTATCCGCATCCATTAGGGAACTGAAGGTGTATTTCGGAGGGAAATGAATGGTAAACAAAGGGTTAGGGCGTGGGTACTGATATGAGGATACTATCTTTTGAGTATGTTTGGCGTACTGCTTATCAGATGATGAAATGTGCAAGGAGTGTGAAACATAACCGAAGGGCGAGTTGTAGTGATAAAGTGTCTCTCTTTTTTTGGTTTCTCTTGCTTTCTCTCCTCTCTTTTTCTTTTTTTCTCTCAATTTCTCCCCCACCCTCTCTCTCTTTCTCTCTCTTTCTGCTTTCTGTTCTCTAACACACACACGCGTGCGCACACACACAGACACACACACACACACACACACACAAATAAACACATACACAAACGGAAAAAGCACACACACAAAGACACAAACATACACATTCAAACAAAGACACTCACACAAACACTTTTTTATCTCTCTTTTTTTTAATCTATATTTCCTAGTTGTCTAATTCTACCAAAGTAACGGTAAGTAGATTTGCATATAAAGTTTTGTCTATTCTACAGCAAAAACTTGTTGAATAGAATATCGGCGACGGAAAAATTGTTAGTCTGAGCCGTGCGCAAGACACAATAGCTGTATGATTGAGAAACTTGCCAGACTCCTTGCACATGTGTTGGCAAATTACATAGCCTCCGACGTGCATTTCAATATACTCGAGCCTATGGATAGTTTGGCTTCCTGCAACCAAAATATCATGGTCCGAGTGGCAAATAAAAGCAAGGGATATTTTCCAGAAGTTTTATATCATGTCTCTAGGTTGCGTGACTATATTCTATATCAAAGTTTTTTATTGACTCTGAAGAGGTATATGTGTATTTAGATATGGTCTCTCTCTCTCTCTCACCTTCTCTCCCTCTCTCTCTCTCTCTCTATCTCTCTCTCACTCACTCACTCAAACACACAAACAAATAATCACACACAGACAAAACCAAGACAAAGAAATAATCGCGCATTATTAGTCCCTCTGTCGTTCTTGTTGTGATCGCAATGAGGCTGAAGGTAGTAAGTAATTCACTGAGAAGTTTCGCGGGGAAAGTTGGCTTCCTCGGAATATCTGTTACACACTTGTTCATGCGTGCTGACAATATGTCATATATATATTTCCAGAAAGTGTTTATTACACCGTATAATTATTGCACATGTCTTACGTATTTATTTTCAGTATATCATAGTTTAGAAGGGAATGGCACTGGCTTATATTTCGTAAGATGTAGACACTGAGAAGATTGTGAGTAATACCATTATTTATTACATGGAGACATTTTTATTACCATTGTTCTGGATATATATATGGACATTTCTAAGGGCTTCTCGTTCTCTCGCATTCACTGGTATTGATACTAGAATTAGTTTTTTTGTTAGGGTTTTCTGTTTTACTCCATCTTGAGAGCGTCCTATGTGCCATCTGACAAGTTTTATTTTTGCATACACATACGAAAAGATGGAAAAGAGGATGTCAACTTATGCCACAACACAGACCAGCTACTCTGGTAACGGGGATTTTTGGAAACGTTGTACATGTCTGATTCACGTCCCTCTTCTTACTCTGTTTGCACACCCTGCCTGCCTTAGAGTCACAGGTCGGCATCCTGTTGTGTGTCATCGCTCTCTAAAGTTAGAGTTTGGTAGAAACCGCAAATGGGTGGCATTTAAGACTTTCTTTCCTGGTGGTGCCAAACGAGAGGTGTGTCATCTATGTTCATGATTTTAAACTAAACCTATATTTCGGTTAGAGTGATCATAATCAAAATGTCTATCATCTGTTAATAGATATAGTAGTAATTCTTGAAATGATTTAAAAAAAATCATAATAATAATAAAAATAAATCTGACGGACAAAAGACAAAGCTTTACCCACGTCGGCACGTTCACGTCCCTCTGGTTCTTGGTATACTTTTCTACCGTCGGAGCGTTCATGTCAACCGTATCCAAAGGGTTGATGTCATTCCGTTTGTCTTGATAGAAAGCCATATATATTTAGAATGGCTTTTTTATATTACAATATATATATGTATATATATA
>NW_028234403.1:39464933-39469933 GCF_977035675.1 Penaeus japonicus
GTTAAAAATATTAATAATGATCATTTTGATGATAGTAATAATAATGATGTTGATGACAGTAATGATAATGATATTGATGATAGTAATGATATTGACAATAATAATCATGATGATAATAATTATAATGATAATGATAATAATTATAATGATAATAGTATCAATGCTAATAACAATAATATTAATAACAATGATAGTAATGATCTTGATAATAATAATGATAATAATGATAATAATGCTAATGGTGATAATAATCCTAATCATAATAAGTAAAATGGTGACAACAACATCAATGATCGTAATAGTAATGATTATGATGTTCTTACTGCTGCTAATAATAATAATGATTAGCCTAATTATAATGACTATAATAATAGTAACACTACTCTCACTACTATCACTGCTACTACTCATAATAATGATAATGAAAATAATAAAAAACAATAATAATAACAATAATAACTTTGATAATGATAATAGTGATGATAAAAAAATGAAAGCAAAAACAATATGATAACGATGATAATAATTAATATTACTGTTATTACTATAACAATAATAACAATGGCAAAAACAACAGCTATAATAATAATAGTAACGATAATTGCAACAATAACAATGCGAACAACTGTAATAACAGCAACAAAGCTGCAACAGCCATCAGAACAAACATTATAAGCTGTACGCGTGCATTCCTTCCCCTCAATTTATGCAAGGCTGAGGACACCCCATCATCGTTATCTATTTTTAGCAATCTCTCCCCTTCTCTGTCTTTCAAAATTTACTTTGAATTCCGATTATTACTGTTCGTTTTACTGGTATCATACTCAAGGTTAGTTTATCATCGAAGTATAATTCGATATTCTGTCACAAGTGAAAATATGCGTAAATATCTTTACTTTTTTTTTAAATTGAAAGGAGGAAAGATATAGCCATGCTATTGCACGGTATTGCAGTTATAACTGTAGTCTTTTCAACTTAGGGTTAGTTAGAGTTCAGAAATAATACATATTTGATCATCAAAAAACAAAATAAATTCGCATTTCATTACTCCACGTTCGAGTTCCCAATCCAAGGGTTTGCAGAGATTATGCCAAGGGGAATGCAATAAAAGCTACCATTGATAACCATTCTATTCAGTCTATTTTATATCTTATGCATTAGTCTATCATTTTATTTCAATCATTAGGCTATCATTTCAATTTATTCATTAGGCTATCATTTTAATTTATTAATTTGGCTATTTTTTTATATCTATCATTCCATTATCTATATTGATATTTATGATATTCACAGTGGAAACTCAATCTATTTTTATTTATGTACGCATTTGGAATACACTCTTAGATATTATTCCGATCGGATTCGCCTATTCAGCTAAAAAAAATACCAAGCCACCAAATGTGTCGTGAAAGCATGAGCACATGATATCAATAATATTCATGATTAGCAATTATCAACATTATCAACGAAATCAATATATTCATCTTATCGACCGTGAGAATGAAGCAAGATTACAATTACTCTATAATTCACAAGGGGTATAAACGTCATTCGTCCAGTTCATGGCAATAAGTTAAAGTTCATAATACCATACTTACTGCCACGAAGCCTATTAATCCTATGTTGTTCTATGATAAACATCCTCTTTCAAGAATTTGGGAAATATATATCAGATCAAAGACTCGATTATTCAGGAAAATAAATCAGTCTAGATTACGTTACATATTAGGATTGTGACGAGGGCAGCAGCATAATAGCAAAAGTGGTATTGAAAAGTTGGTTATAAATAATTATCTTTTCTGAGGTATCATTCAACCGGAAGTCGTTACATATTGTACATAACAAACCCTTTAATGCTACAAAATTAACAGGAGTGTTTTCCTTCTTTTCATTACTTTGGGATTAATTTTTTTTTTCTGCTCACTTCAATAAAGTTCATTTAGTTAAGTACGACTTACACGGATTATGATACTGATGATAACACATTTCTTTACTACATCATCAAGTTCATCATCACCATCATCCATATCATCATCATCATAATCATCACTATCATCATCATTATCATTATCATTATCATTATCACTATCACTATCTCTATCATTATAATTATCATTATCATTATCATCCTCATCATCATCATCATCGACATCGTCATCGTCATCATCATCATTATCATCATCTTCACCATTATTGTTAATCATCCTTATCACTATCATCATCAATATATTTTTCTCCTATCAACATCAGCATTATTTCCACCACCATCGCCGAAACCACCACCATCATCGTTCCCATCATCATCACCGTTAACGCCCTCTACCTGTCTGACTATAGTGGAATTCACATCGTGTCTGTTTACCTTTCATCACATCGGAGTTAGGAGGTCAGGTCGATCACGTGACCGGAGCCGCAATTGTCCCCTATCGAGTGACCAAAGGAATCCGTGTTGACACAACGTAATTGCTGCGAGTGCCAATCGACGTTCCCCAGTAAGTGAAGAGTGTCCAAGTGGTGCCACTGATCCAGGGAGGCCTGTCTCTCTCGGAGTGCCACGGAACACAGGCATAAGATTATACACGCACACGCACACACACGCGCGCGCGCGCACATATAAATAGATATACATAAATAGATATACATTCATTTTGTATAAATATTTTGCCTATCATTCCACTCTTTCTATCCCAAGATATAGTAAAATTTGTTTGGTATCTTTTTCATTTCGGTTTTAATACTCTACCACTGCATAAATCATTTCTCTTTACATACTGAATTTATTCATACATAGAGGGACTTAATTGGTCATTCTGATGCCATTAATTCAGAGCAACCCCCCCCCCCCCCTCCAACAAAAAGAAATAATTGTGTCGGTAAATATCAGCCATGCACACTTATTCTTTGCACACTATCAAATATATCACTCGTAATACCCATTGCTATCATTAATTTTGTAAAGAACGTAGCAATGAGAGGTTTCCGTTTCACTCTTATGTCCTGGGAGCCTTAACAGCACCGACCACGGAACAACCAGTAATTCACAGTCGGAAAAATAAAAATCTAATTGCCGATTTCAGATATCACTTGAATTTCGAGCGATCACACACAGATAGGGAGTGCCTGTTTTGCATACATTTTCATATTCTCCTTTTTTTTTCAGATCCTCTTTTTAATGAGTCACCCATTTTCTGTTTTGTCTTCTATGTAGTGAAAGCCCATTTTAAAGCAGTTTAGCGGAAATATTAGACGGTTTTTTTTTAATTTCTTTTTTATAAATAGAAATAAAATTCTCATGCTACTTTGGACGCTGGTTTATATATAAGTCAATAAACAAATTTTACGGTTTCCGAGTAATCGCCCGGAAAACATCATTAAAACCTTTGATTTCACACGTCTCCGGAAGACTACCTGGGAAGTTTCTGAGATTAATGAATAACAATTCAGTTGAAATATGTTGGAGAAAAATGTTACTTACGGAGCATAGGAACACAAAATACAAATGGACTTAGCTAGTTATTTATGATTTGAAAGGATTTGATGGATTATTTGATACCCGTACTAAATTTCCTTAATATATTTTTTTCGTAAATTCGTGTTCGGTACATGTTTCGCAAACGGTGTAAATAGAACAGGTGTACAAAGTGAACAAGTACATTTGTTACAATACTTAAACATCGAGTCCAATTTATGGCAAAACATTTTTTATACACAGCTTCACTATAATTCATATGATAGTCCACCTTTTCATTCTAGAAAGAATTATTCTGCACTTTGCTTAGATTTTGAAAGCCAGTAAGAATAAAAAATGGTATATACATATATATATTTATATGTATATATATATATAAATATATATATGTATATATTATATATATATATATGTATATATATATATATACTATATGTATACATATATAATATATATATATATATATATAATTATGTAAATATATATATATTATATATATATATATATATATATATATATAATATATATATATATATATATATATATATATATATATATATATGTATAATATATAATGTATATATAATATATATATATATATATATATATATATATATATTATAATATATATATATATATGTGGTGTGTGTGTGTGTGTGTGTGTGTGTATATACATATATATATATATATATATATATATATATATATATATATATATATATATATGGATGACAAAAAAAACTCTACCGTGTTGATAATATGGCAGAAAAACATAATATACACACAAAGTAGATTGATTTGAAAATGACACAACAGTTTCGAAACCCACCTGGATTTCATCTTCAGGTCTGAGGAGAAAGAGGAAACGATGATATATAAAAGGGTGAGGGAAGCAGCAAGGTACAAGACGGACGGGCTAGGACAGGTGAACGGAAACGAAGGCACGTGGCCGACATCGAAAAAGGTCAGGTTAGGTCATCGGGTCGGGCGGTCTGTGAGAAGGGTGGCTGGCGTAAGGCAACAGTATAAAGATGTGGGAAACAAGACTACTGTCGGCAGAAAAATAACACTGTCAAGGTTGAAATTAGGCAGCCTGTTAATGAGGGAGAATTCCGCGTCTGCGGGCTTGGACATCGGCAGACGGAAACATAGTGCGACCAGCTGGTCAATCAATGCAGTGGCCTGTCTCCCATTGGTGGCAGAAGAGAGCGCTATTAATGTGTCCCCTGGATACAGCGTACTTATGTTGAAACACACGCTTAATGAGACAAGTGCCGGTCTCACCGAAGTATTGCTTCTCACAGGAGGAACAGGCACTCAGCATGGGAACAGGCAAGCATCATGGTAACGGTAATTCAGGTAATTCAACAAAATAGGTCACTGCTGGGGAAGTAAAACGCCTGACTGCTATACCCTGCGGTTTCATTCAACCTGTAATAATGTTGACAGTAAATAGAAATGCAAATGTAGTCAGATATTAAAGAGCACAAAGAAAGAAAAGGAGAAAATCAACAATAGATACATAAGTTCC
>NW_028234403.1:39479933-39487433 GCF_977035675.1 Penaeus japonicus
TCATAATCATCACCTTCATCATAACTATTATCAATACACTTATTTTTACTATCAAATTCTGTGTATAGATGCACCTCGCCTCATAGATGTTCAACATAGATGCACCACCACCAACATAGATATCACCATCCTTATTTTCATCATCAACAGTATTAGCATTTCCGTAATAACAGAATGCCATCTGCTGTTATCCCTTTTCCTTATGCTTCCCTCAACTCTTTTCCCCGAATTATAGTTTCTAATAAACACTCGAATAGCTTGAATAATGCTTAAATAACCTCTCTGTTGCCTATATAAGGACATAGTCAACAGCCATTAGAAACCCTATGACGTAAGCACTATTAGATTGATTTTTTTCCTTCTTTCATTTGTTTTGCTTCTTGTCTCCCTTTCTTCCTTCCTTGTTTTTTTGTTTTAATCTTTCTTTCCTTGTTTCTTATCTCACTCCTTCCTTTCTTGCTCTTTGTTTCGTACTTCCTTCTCCTCTCACGTCGAGGTGAACAAAGTAAATAATTTTCTTTCTTTCTATCAACTTTTCGTGTATCTCTTCCCTCTCTTCTCTAATAGATTTTCTCTCTCTTTCCCACCACTGTCCCATATTTCCCTTCTTTCCTCCCTCCCTCTCTCTTCCCTCCGTTCCTTCCTTTCTGACTCTGTATCTCCTTCCTACCCTCCCATCCTCTCTCCTTCTTTCCCAGCCTTCGTCTGCCCATCCTCCTTCTTTCTCTCCTTTCCTCCCTCCCATCTTCGCATCCTCCAACCCTTCTTCTCATCGTCCCTCCCTCTTTCACGGCCTTCGCTCATCCCATTCTCCCTCCATCTCTTCCTTCCTCCCTTCTTTCTGTTTATTCTCCCTCCGATCCTCCCTACTTCCATCCCCCCCCCCCCCATCCACCTTCTTTCCCTCCATCTCTCCTCTTTTCCACCATCCCTCCCTTTTCTCTCTCCCATCCTCCGTACTTCATTCCCTCCCCTCCTAGTCACCTTCCTTCCCTCCATCTCTCCTCCCTACCATTATCCTCCCTTTTTTTTCTCTGTCCTCTCCCCCCTTCCATCCTCTCATCCTTCCTCCCTCCCTTTCCTCTCCTCCCTCCCTCCCCCTCCCTTTCCCTTCCTCCCACCCTCCCTCCCTTTCCCTTTCTCCCTCCTTCCCACTCCCTCCCTTTCCTCTCCTCTCTCCCTTTCCCCTCTCTTTCCCCTCCTCCCTCCCTCCCACTCCATCCCTTTCCCCCCTCCCTCCCTCCCTCCCTTCCACTCCCTCCCTTTCCCCTCCTCCCTCCCTCCCTTCCACTCCCTCCCTTTCCCCTCCTCCCTCCCTTTCTCCTCCTCCCTCCCTTTCCCCTCATCCCTCCCTCTCCCTCCCTCCTTTCCCCTCCTCCCTCCCTCCCTCCCTCCTTTCCCCTCCTCCCTCCCTCCCTCTCCCTTTCCCCTCCTCCCTCCCTCTCCCACTCCCTCCCTTTACCCTCCCTCTCCCTCCCTTTCCCCTCCTCCCTCCCACTCCCTCCCTCTCCCTTTCCCCTCCTCCCTCCCTCTCCCTCCCTTTCCCTTTCCCTTTCCTCCTCCCTCCCTCCCACTCCTTCCCTCCCTCCCTCTCCCACTCCCTCCCTTTCCCCTTCTCCCTCCTCCCTCTCCCTTCCCCCTCCTCCCTCCCTCCCACTCCCTCCCTCTCCCTTTCCCCTCCTCCCTCCCTCCCACTCCCTTCACTCCCTCCCTTCCTCTCCCTCCCTTTCCCCTTCTCCTTCCCTCCCACTCCCTCCCTTTCCTTCCTTCGCCGTGAACAAAGGCCTTTATGGTCTCGACAGGATTCCTATCTCGATGGCCACCCTGTCTGCCTCGCCCTTTCTCTCTCCCAAGCCAATGGAACAAAAAGTCTTGACCTGAGAGACAGAGTTAAGTGTTTGGCTTCTAAAAAAAATGATCTTTTTGGCAAGTTATTGATGGTTGTATGAAGTCTATTCTTGCTGTGGTTTGTTTTGATTATTGAGGATTTGTTTTTGTCTAAATTGTTTTCTTGTTATTGTGGTTGTTGTTGTTTGAATTATTGTTATATTATCATTAAGGTATGATTATTACTTATCTTATTAGTGTTATCATTATCTTTATATTAACAATATTAATAATACTACCTATAATAATCATGGTTGGTATTATTTCGATTACCACAAATACCGTAAACATCATTTATATCATTGTTATAATTATTACAATCATCATTATTATCACAAGTAATAATAGTAACAGTATATTAGGTAAAGTAGCAGTAGCAGTAGTACTATCATTATATTCATTACCCTCATCACCATTATTGATGCTGTCATAGTTGGTTATTCACTACAAATACCTTACATAGTAATAACGCAACCGTTATTACTATCCAATAATCCACTTTATAATTAGCTGTACCATAACGTCGTTATAGACATAATCCCAGTTATCCTAGCTACCAATTCATCACAATGCTAATAAAAAAAAAAAAAAAGTCTTCAATCACACCAAAATAGCAGAAGAAAAATCAAAAACCGAACGGAAACCCCGCTGTTCATTCTCGTAGCTGATCTGACCCGAGTTAATTCATTGAGTGAATCGCTCTTGCTCCCTCCTTTCATCCCGCCCGTGAGCCTGCTGTATCTTCCCTATCTCCGAGAGCTAAGTAGGGGGGTTGGGGTTGGGGTTAGGGTGGGCGTGGGCGGGGCGGTGTGTGTGGGGGGGGGGGTACTGGAGGATGAGGATCGAGTGGAGGAGCTGCTTGAAAGGTTAGTGAATGGGGATCGTGTTTTTTTTTTTTTTTTTTTTTTTTTTTTTAGAAATGATCTAATTAGTTTATTGATATTAATATAATTCGAGCGTTATTATTGGGGTAAGAAAATTAAAAGCATTAGTGTAATATGTATTTTTCTTATCGATTCTTTATTGTTATATATGTATACATACATATATATATATATATACATATATATATATATATATATATGTATGTATATATACATATATATAAATACATATATATATTTATATATATGTATATATATATGTATGTATATATGTATATATAAATATATATATATATATATATATATACATATATATATAATGTATATATACATATTTATAAATAAATAAATATATATATGTATATCTATACATATGTATATATATATATATATTTATGTATATAAATATCTATCTATCTATCTATCTATCTATATATATATATATATATATATATATATTACACATTTATATATATGTATGTATATATATATATATATATATATATATATATATATATATATATAATATATATATATATATATATATATATATATATATATATATATATATACATACATACATACGTATTATTTACTTGTTTCTTACTGTTTTCATATCATCTGTTTCTTTATTCATGTATTCATTCATTTTATAAAACTTTTCTGTTTTATAAAACTTATTCATTTTATAAAACTTCTCACTCTTTCATTAACAGTAAAGTTAGGTCACGTTTTACCCAGGATAGTCTAGCTTGATAAAAAAAATAATTACATAGCAGAGCTACTACATAACTCTTTTTAATGAAAATGTGAGATAAAACAATTTGTCAAGTAACAATAACCCGTTTTATAGTTACGGAAATATTTATGGAATGCTAGTCACTTCCACTTCGACAAATAACTTACAAGCAAAAAGAAAAAAAAAGAAAAGCAAAAAAAAAAAAAAAAAAAAAGTTTTAGGTACTTCTTGTCACCAGGTACATAAGAGCATACAGTCGTAGGGGACACTACCAGGCCTACTTCGTTTTATTTTTAATCACTCTTTTGTAATCATAATATTTTTTTTTCTTTCTTTCTTTCAAGGAAATGCAGAATGTCAGGCGTTTGTTTTAACGAAGAGGATTAATTTGCTTTAATTGCCATTAGATGTCTTTTGTCATATACAAAATATGTGAAACACGGAAGAGTAGGGAATTTTAGATTGGTTAGTGATAGTTCAACATTTCAAGTTATGGTTAAATGTCAAGGGCAGATATAACATAACAATAAACAAAAGGAAATACACCTGCACATATGTGCATGCATTAATACATACGTGCAAATGAACAAAGTGTGTGTAAGTGTTTGTATTGAAAGATGAACACACACACACACACACAAGCACCCCCCCCCCCCACACACACACACACAAGAACCTCCCCCCACACACAAACACAAACACACAAGCCCCCCCCCCCACACACACACAAGCACCCCCCCCACACACACACACACACACACACCCCCCCCCACACACACACACACAAGCACCCCCCCCCCCACACACACCCACCACACCCCCCCCCCCCCACACACACACACAAGAACCCCCCCCCCCCACACACACACACACAAGCCCACGCACATACACACGCCCGCACGCACTCACGTGGCACCACACGCACAAGGGAACTAACGCAACATTAATGAGTATCAATAGACAAACCGAGGCGTCAGATGAACCCTACAAGCAAACCAAATGAGCGTGAAACAGCTGAGACGATCCTGATGTTCATGGAATCTAAAAACTTTGTACCAGAACACGAGGAATGAATAACTAGTCGGAAAATTTGCAATAGAGAAAATGTAGAATTGCAAAAATTAAGCGGAAGCAGAAATAGCTTCATAAGGCTACAAACACCTTTGCATTTTGCAATCACAGCAAGAATATTGCATTTGGCGTAAGTCCGAGAGACAAACATAATTTCCGTCTGTGATCCGGAAGAAAAAAAAAAGTAAAAGAGAAAAAAAACATGGATATTAAACATAAAAATAGAAAGAATGTCAGAATATTTTCATCAGCGAGAAACATGCAGAGTAAAACAAGGATTCACATTACGACACGATATAATACTTAATGATTCAACGTGGAAAACACAAAATAATGACCAGAGATCGCATTTTTTCGTCAATAACCTTAATTTCACTTTTGATTATCACTATTCACACACACAAAAAAAAACACACACAATGGAAAACACACACACACACGCACAAAAAGAGGAAAACACACACACACACGCACAAAAAAGGGAAAACACACACACACACGCACAAAAAAGGGAGAACACACACACAAAAAAAAGAGAAACACACACACACACAAACACATACATCAACACACCACAATGTATATACATAAAACCACATGAACCCCCGCATGTACATATACAGTATCTAGAGACGAATTTCCAGGCGCGAGTGAGATGGCGCGCCCCCGCTCCCCGAAAAAACAAACAATGAAATTAATCCACTCAGACAAAGAACGAGCAAGTTCCTTCCGTCGCCAAAGACACGTGAGGTGATATTTCAGCGGCGGCGGGAAAGAATACCGATATCGGAGCCACTCCTCGGTAAGCGACTACAGCTGCTAAAATGTTGCACGAATGTTGCAGCAACACGAGATAGATGGAAGTATTGGATAAAAGCGACAGCCTGTGGTCGAATAAGGTAAATCCACAAGACAACATCTATGTATAAATCTACCGGGAATTCGTCGCGTAATGAAGAAAGTGACTGGAAAAGAATTGAGTCTTTGTGGAGTCTCTTTTTGTGATCAATGATCGACCTGCCTCATGGGGTGGTGGCAAGGGAGGGATTCCTCTGCTCGCATCTTATGGTCTCGTCAAATTGATTAAAATGCGCTTGGTGAGAAATTGTGGTGGTGCATGCAGGATACATGCAAGGAAAATATAAGTATTTACGTATTTATTATCCTTCTGTATCATTATTGTTGGTTACAATATTATCAGTATTATCATCATTATTGTTTTCTTTATTATCATTATCGTTATAATTTTCATTACTATCATATTCATTTTCTTTATTATTATCAATGTAATTATTACTACTATTATCGTTATCATTATTACTATTATCATTACTATTATAGCTATCATGATCGTTACCATTAACATTATAATTATTATCATTATCATCATAGTCATTTTCATTTATTCAATCAATTTTATATCATCAGTATCATTATCTTTATCGTTGCTGTTATTCCTTCATCCATTCTTTATATCTTATCACCAAGTATTTGTACCAACAGTAGTTTTCCCAGAGATAATCATAATAACAATTTTCTCTGGCTCTGTAAGTCATCTAAACACTCAGCTCAAAGAACAGGATCCGCTGTATATCATGGCAGAAAGCGTGCGTGTGACTCGCTGCAATAAACCAATGCAAATTTCATGCATTATGGTTCAAGCGAAAAAGGAGAAAATGGATGGCCTTTCAGAGGAGGCCATTTGATCTCCATTGCTATTATTACTCCAATTATCATTATAATAATTTTTGTCATTAAGTGTGCCGTACTATCAATGGCACGTCCAGATATCATGACACTCCTGCTCTGACAATTAGTCTTAACATTTGTTTCAGTATCATGTCCCACTCATCCTTATTTGGAATAACCTTTGTACCAGCACCTCTTTCTTATAATTATTCCACGTTTTCGGAATAAAACAGTCATCTGAGAGCAAAGGGAAGGACACGGATAAACCATGAAGAAGGAAATGAGAAAGACATCGAGTGAGAAAATAAAGGAATAAAAGTCATAAAAGAGAAAGTGTTATGTAATATAAAGATATACGGATGAATTGGAAGGGAAAGTCTTGTGCTAAAAGACTGGGGTTCTTCATGTGTGATGCGAAGATGTCAGAAGAGGAGAGAAGAGAAGAGAAGGGGGAAAAGAGGAGAGGAAATTGAAATGTAGGAGCGTAGGGTTTAGTATTTGGGAGAGATGTTGGATGAGATAAAAGAAGGATTAAAGTAAGGTTTAATGATGATGAAAATGGTAAGGGAAATAACAGTCATGATAATGATGATATATATAATAATGATAATACTAATGATGATGAAAATAATGATCATATTGATAATAAGGATAATGACAATAAAAACATTATCATCATCATAATCATCATCATCATCTCCATCACTATTTTCATCATATTAGTATAACTTATAATGATACTAATGATACTTCTACTAATAATGTCACTGGTACTAATGACACTAATAACAGAACTAACCATGATATTAATCTTGATTAAAACATTTTTAATCATAATAATGTTTATGATACTGATAATTATAGGGTGTGGAAAATAATTTCAGGTTAAGTGAAAGTGTGAAGTGGAGTGTACTTCTTTACTTTCAATATGTTTTAAATCTATACTTTATATAAAATGACGAGGTTATAAGAAAAAAAACAAACATAAAAATCTAGTGAATAATTAGATGATACTGCATACTAGAAATAAATATTAAGAAGTTGCTATTGAAAGTTATTTGAAGTTCGTTTGCCACTTGAAGCCAAGGTCAATGGCCTTTCCTTACATAACCTTTACGTAACTCGTGTGTATTTTCTTTCTCCGCTTCCTTCAAGAAATTCTATGACATGAAAGTTTAAGATGATCTGTTATACCAATACGTCAAATTCACGGCCGCGATTAGGGAAAGA
>NW_028234403.1:39489933-39492433 GCF_977035675.1 Penaeus japonicus
AGTATATATATATATATATATATATATATATATATATATATATATATATAATATATATATATATATATATATATATATATATATATATATATATATATATATGCACCTGAATTCATATAGATATATGATTTGATTTTTCTATCTATATTGTATATGTGTGTATGTATGTGTATGTATACATTATTTATCTCATTATGTATATAAATATATAAATAAATAAATATATATATATATATATATATATATATATATATATATATTCACATATATAGATTATTCAATGTTCATATCTTTTATCTATTTAACATCTTTTGCGGCATCCTTCCTTTCCCTTTGGAATACCTCGCTCCCCGTTCAGCCCCAAAGGAGCGACTTGCGCCATGCAGGGTCTGACCCGCGAAAGGAAGGGACGTCACATAAATGTTAAGTTCCCCCTTTCAACAGATCTTCCCCTCGCAATATAGGCTTTGTCTCCGAAGAAGAGGCGAGGATGTACCCCAGTGGTGCCATGGCGGTCAGCAAGGCAAATAAGGTCTCATAACCTCACCTTCCGCGGCTTCCTTTGTCATCATAACAGCGAATCCTCTCGGTTCAGTGGGTGCCACGTGGCCCTCGCCGATCCGCGACCCGTAGAAATAAGACACGGAGGGGAAACGAGCCCAAAACACATAACCTGAAAATTATGTATTGACTGTAATCCGCACGAGGGGGAGGGGTTGGTTCCTCGGATGGAAACCCTCGGTGACCGATTTCCAAGACATAGCTGGAGAAATTTTGAACTGAACGAATGGCTTTTTGTGAGAGAAATGGTTTGCGAGGATTTGTTTCTCTCACTCTCTCTCTCTCTCTCTCTCTCTCTCTCTCTCTCTCTCTCTCTCTCTCTCTCTCTCTCTCTCTCTATCTCTATCTCTCTCTCTATCTCTCTCTCTCTCTCTCTCTCTCTCTCTCTCTCTCTCTCTCTCTCTCTCTCTCTCTCTCTCTCTCTCTCTCTCTCTTCTCTCTCTCTCTTCTCTCTCTCTCTTCCCTCTCTCTCTTCTCTCTCTTCTCTCTCTCTCTTCTCTCTCTCTCTTCTCTCCTCCTCTCTCTCCTTTCTTTCTCTCTCTCTCTCTCTCTCCTTCTCTTTCTCTCTCTCTTTCTCTCTCTCTCTCTCCTTTCTCCTCTCTTTCTCTCTCCTTTCTCCTCTCTTTCTCTCTTTCTCTCTCCTTTCTCCTCTCTTTCTCTCTCCTTTCTCATCTCTCCTCTCCTTTCTCCTCTCTCTCTCTCTCTCTCTCTCTCCTTTCCCCTCTTTCCTCTCTTTCTCTTTTCTCCTCCCTTTCTCTCTCCTTTCTCCTCTCTCTCTCTCTCTCTCTCTCTCTTTCTTTCCCTCCTCTCCCTCTTTTTCTTCCTCCCTTCCTCCCTCCCTCCCACTATCTCCCTCTCTCTCTCTCTCTCTCTCTCTCTCTCTCTCTCTCTCTCTCTCTCTCTCTCTCTCTCTCTCTCTCTCTCTCTCTCTCTCTCTCTCTCTCTCTCCTTTAATTGAAATCTAGAGATAGAGAAACAAGCCTGTATTTTATTACTCTACATTTATTGCAACAAAAATGCACAATGTGGACGTGGAAATTGGGGAGGGGGAAGGGGGTGGGGGGCGAAGGGCTCGAGGGGGCAAGGAGGCACTAGAGACGAGCTGTTCCCATGATGCAAGGCCAATGGAGGATTTATCTTTAGTGTTTTCCGAGGTGTCTGAATTCAAGGGGATTATCAAACAGCGTCTGGGATTGCTGCTGTTGGGGCGGGTCCGGCTGTTAGGAAAGGTTTGCAAACCGGTGCAACGTGCTGTAACGAGCAAGACTTTCGATAATGGATGAGATCAAGAAAGGAGGAGGAAGAGGAAATAGCAGATTCGAAATAGAAATGGTATTTGGTAATGATTTTAAGGTCTTTCTTCAAAGTTGAGGGACAGGGGAGGATGAGAATGGAAAAAAAGAACATCATCAAGAAATAATAGAAATGTATGGTCGATAATGATATATATATATATATATATATATATATATATATATATATATATATATATATATATATATATATATATACACATGAAAATATATTAGTGTTTCTCTGGCTGGTACAGGCCAGTACCTAATATACGCCTTCTTTGTAAACAAAACAAGCACGTCCAGTAATTATTTCTCTCTGGCATGCAAAAGCGTCAAACACAACCTTTTTTCGCTGGTCCAGCGTTGCCACAGGGTAATCCAGGGTAATCCAGGGTAATCCAGGGCTAAGCACACCGAGTCCAGAGACAACTCTAAGTCTGGGTTTATTGACAAGGATTTTTATGCTATTCATAGGCGCCAACGTAGAAACAAATTCTCTTCACAATATAAGTAATACAGTCTCAGATGTACATAAAATCACCAGAAGAGTTAATCAGCAAATAAATACTAGTAAAAGTTATTTAAATAAGGGTGAAAATAGGTCGATTTGGCAAAATAAAATAAAGTAAGAAATACACCCTAAA
>NW_028234403.1:39527433-39529933 GCF_977035675.1 Penaeus japonicus
ATATATATATATATATATATATATATATATTATGTATATATATATTCGCACACACACACACCAATCACGATTTCATAGTGACAATGATCAAAATGATACTAACCGAAGTAAAGGGTCGACTGCAACTACTACTACTACTTCAACCACTATCATTACAACAAGAAAATAGTTATTGCTAACGATAATAATAACAATAATGGTGTTTATGATAATGAGGATTATAATTATAATAGCAGTGATTATGATGATGATGACGATAATGATGATGACTTTGATGATGTAATGATGATGACGATGATGAGGATGATGATGAGGAGGAGGAGGATATTAATGATGATGTCGATGATGATGATATATAACATCATATCAATAATATCAATAATGGTACAGATGATAATTATAATAATAATAACAGTAGTAATAACAACGATGGACATAACGATAACCATAATGATGACAGTTGCAACCACAATAACAATAATTATAATGATAATAATGAAAATTGTAATAATGATGGTAATAATAATGATAACAGTCATGATAACAGTAATAATGATAATAACAATGATAATGAGGATAATAATAATGATAAAGATAATAATGATAAAGATAATGATAATGGTGATAATGATGATAATGATAATAATAATTTAATGATAATAATAATTTAATGAAAATAATGATATTGATAATAATAATAATGATAATAATAATATTAATAACAATATCAACAATAGAAATCTTGAGAGCAGAAACAGGAAACAGAAATCCACTAAATTAGACAAGGTTATAAAGCATATAAAGTGTATTTCATGACAGAGATAAATGTTTTAATGAAAGCGGATGGAATTGTTGCAACAAAATCATTATGTTCTATCGCGTAAAGAGGACATTAAGGAGGTGAATCTAGAGTGAAGATTGAAGTCTCCAGGAGCGCGTGAATGATTGCAAGACGGAAGTAAAGATGCAAGAGAGGAAGATATACCTTAAGGAGTCGGAATAAGGAAGAAGAATGGATAGCTAGATAGACAATATAACACCAAGAGGAAAGAGAGGGTAGCGGCAAAGACGAATGGATATGAGAATAAAGTGGAAGAATAGAAATTGGGGAAAAGGTTCCTCAATTACAAGAAATTAAGTTACGAGATGAGCAAGCTAAAGGCAGGAAGGAAGCCGTGCCTGATGCAAGTTCCGGGATGCAACGTGGAGGCAATGTATAGATCATAACAAAAAACAAAAACAAAAAATGATTAAAAAAAAAAAAAAAAAAAAAAAAACAGAGTGACAGATGGGTGCTGGGATTCTGGCTGAAAGGCATCAATTTAGACAGATTTGTTTTAGCCGTAAAACTCCAGGGTGTTTTAAAGGTCAGGTATTGCCTGGACGGTTGAACAAAAGAGAAACGTATCTGGTGATGAAAGAGAAAGTAAAAGGAACCGCTACCTCAATATTTCTCCTAGTTAGGGTTAACGCTGATATGAAAATAAATACAAAAATGAAGAAAATATTAAAGACAAAAACCTTAAGAGATAAAAAGGATAATAAAATGTATTCCGCCACCTGTTCTCAAGGAGATGTAGCTGTGTTTTGAGTTTTCGTACCATTGCGTTTCTTGTGTAAGAGGACTTTTGTCATCGGAAAATTCAGTAACACTGTTCGTTTCATCCGTTACATAACAAACCATTAGTAGTATCAACTTCATCCGATACGTAAAAAGTTGCAAGTAATAAGAAGCAAAGAACAGTACGGGGAGAGTTTTATGAATGTGGGAAGGGAGCATCTCACTTACAGAGTTACAAAAATTGCTGTTGAAATTTGGGAATGGATTAAAAGGAAACAGAAAGGACTATAAGTGCAATGTAGGAGTAAGAAAACCAAAAGATGTCATACCAGGAATATTATAGATAAAGAAGATACTAAAGGAAAATATAGAATTCGTGATAAACACAGTGGAAGAGAGACGCAAATATTAAAATCGCCCAAGGAATTCTTTCAAAAAGAAAATATAGAAAACAATGATTTCAAATGAACTCTAAAATGCGCAAACATCAAATTAAAAATTCGATGGAGAATTATCAAAGGAAAACACCGTGAAACGCAGCGTTAAAAGGACATAGAGTACGCCTGAAATTAAGTATTTCAGAAAGGGACAAAAAAAAAATTCATGATAGGTGTGTCAGGAAAAAAAAATTAAGAAATATCGAACATAGGCAGTTTTAAAAAGTTAACGTCATTGAAGCATTGGGAAATGAGTAAAAACGTTCAGCACTTTATTGGCTATATGGAAATAAAAGTGAATTTCAGCGCGTTACGAAAGGTTTGGCTTTTAGAGTCAACAGTAAATGTAATGAAAGTAGTGACTTCTTAAAGTCTTGACATCCATTTATAAAGTACTGAGCACTATGAAACACTCATAATAACAGTTACACTATCAATAATGTTACATATGATATAATATCAATAACAGTAGTAAAACTAATGATGGTAATAATCATGATAG
>NW_028234403.1:39552433-39554933 GCF_977035675.1 Penaeus japonicus
TTTATGCATGATGTGTATATTACATAAAAGATAGATAGGTAGGACTCACACACACACATACACACAACCTCATACACACAACTATATACTCTCACACTCATACAATCACTCACACTTACACACACACACACCACACCAACTTATACAACACACACATCTTACAAACACAACACACGCCACACAAACACACACACACTCTCACACAAACACACAACACATCACACAATTATATTTTTTTGTTATTCTATATATTTATAGAACTCGATCTAGCATCATATTGATAATTATCTATGATTATATATATTTTCAGTTTATATATGCATATATGTAAATATATATATAATATATTATATATAATATATATATATTTAGATAATATATATATTTGTATATCCACTGATATATATATGTATTAGATATATATGGCCATCTATGTATATATGTATTATATATGTTATATATTATCTATATATATATATATATATTTATATATATATATTACATATATGCTATATATCTATATATATATATATTTATTAATATATATATATATATATTTATATGTAGATAGATCTATATGATATATTATATATTTTATATATCATTTAAACTATATATATATATATATATTTTAATATCTGCATTAATATAATAATTTATATATATATAAATATATAGTTCATTTTTATATATATATATATATATGTGTGTATATATATTGAATCTATATATTAAATATAATATATATTATATATTATATATTATGTGTGTGTGTGTGGTGTGTGTTGTGTGTGTGTGCTTGTGTGTGTATATGTGTTTATGTGTAATTTATGTGATGAATTATACGATATATAGTAATGGAGCTTACTGCACTAACTTTTTTCAAGCACTTCTACTGCCACCTCAATATTGAATCAAGAAAATGAATGATCCTTTTTGAGCATTTTTCTTTTGTTATTTTTATTGACACGGGTTGCGTACTAGTCATTTTCTGCATAATATTATACCAATGGTCATGAGTATTTCTTCAGGTTTATTGAAACAGCACGAAATTGTTGCAATCTCAGGATCATGTTATGATCACGTGAGATAAGAAAAGTTGCATTCTAAAATAAAAAAGAAAAAGAGAATTGAAATGTACGTGTATGTAACAAAATAATATAATGTGTGTGTGTGTGTGTGTGTGTGTGTGTGTGTGTGTGTTTATGTGTGTGTGGTAATTTTGCAATTATAGGAAACCCTACTAATTGTATGCAAATGTGCTCTTTTCACCATTAAAGAAAGTGGCTGGAGTGAGTTCCTAAGAGTATAAATTTTTGTTAGTAATGGATAACGAATCAATATTATAAAAAATCATAATTTCAGTTTTCGCATTATTTCATGAGCAGTCAGTGTTTATATTGAAATACATTTCAATTTTGCTATTATATAGTGTCTGCATAGTCTTGTATTAGAAGTTACGCTGTTCCTATTGTTTATCTTTCTTCATCGACTTAGTTTCATGCATGGCTTCTCAGACAAGATATATGCTAATCAACATTTACAGTTCATTCTTTGTTTCAACTCACCCATTCTTTTTCTTCAATATTCTATTTCTCATCTTTTCAGTCATTTGATCCTAAAATTTTTGGTCACAAAATTAAATTTCTTCTTTAGAAAGCAGTGTATACTATTGGAAAATCGACAAAGAACTGAATTGTAATGACTTCATGTGCATTTTTCAACACTACAGAATTTCCACGTCTCTTTTCCAAGTGAGCGCTGACCGGTTGTTATTACTCAGAAATGCGGTATTGAAGCACGGCGTTTTCATGGTAAGGATAATTTCCATTTAGAAGGCCATGGAACGCTTTTAAACCATCTTCTTGTCAAGTTTTAGAGTGCTACTCAAAGAAGCGTCAGGGAACATTTGTTTGTCGACAAGCAAACTATTACAATCTTGAACTACTTACATTCTTGTCTTGTTCTTGATGATAATCAAATAAAAAGGAATTGCCTGAAGAGGAAGCGCTGTTCGGAGTGGGAAATTTAACGCGGATTCCGAAAAAATGTTTGAGCAAAAATTGGACACTTATCACGAAGCAAAATTTTTGTTACTTCAACCAACACTATTCAGTTTTAAAAGTTTGACAAATGGGTTTCTTGATAAGCACTTTTGTACTAAACATCCCCCATCAAGTAGAATCACGCTCGAATTTTACTTTGAGAGTCTGTGCCATTGGTTCTTTTTTAACCACAGATACCCCCAACCCCACACCCCTCCCCCGACCCCCTCCCCCCACCCCTTTATTAAATCGTAGTATTTGCCAAGTACAGTACTACGCTCAAGCCGCGAGGCCCAATGTCCCCATGAAAGTCACATTTGCCGGCAGACAGGCAAAGAGTGATATTTCTCCCCCAAGAAAAGATTCCGTTTCCATTCCCACCGACTGAAGGCGTTAAAGAATTCCTTCGCGAGAAGCAGGGACTCTGAACCGTGGCTTTAGCATTTAGTTCGTTT
>NW_028234403.1:39597433-39599933 GCF_977035675.1 Penaeus japonicus
ATTTTTTATCATTATTATTAATATCATTATAGTATCATTATACTAATAATAAGGATGACAATAATAGTAATAATGATAACTGGAATGATAATTAGGATTATAACTATTGGAATATTTATCACATTGATAGTGGTGAGAAAAATAATGTAGATAGTAATATGAATGATTATGATAACGATTACTTTAAAAACATGATATAGTGTTACTAATAATAATAGTAATAATTACAGTAATAGCAGTACTATTAATGGTAACAATATTAATGATAATCATTGTAATGATAATACTAAGAATGATAATGATAATATTGATGATAATAATGTTGATAATGATAATAACGATAACAACAACAATAGTAAGGATTGTAATGATGATGATGATAAAAATGACGGTCAGGATAATGATAAAAATAGCGATCATAATAATAACATTGATAATAAAAATAGAAGTGATAACGATGTCACTGATAGTAATAGTGATGACAATAATGTTTATCATTATGATAATCATAATAGCAATATTGATCATAGTGATGATGATATTGAGAATAACATTTGTGATAATGGAAGTAACAATCATTATCATTCGTATAGTCATTATCATCATCTACATTATTGGTAGCCTCATGAATATTGTTGTTGTTATTATTGTTATTATCATTATTATCATTATTTTGATGATGGTAATAATAATTAAGATAAAGATGATAATGATGATGGTGATAATGATGATTGATATTATCAAAATGCTAAGAATAATTATGATAATGATAATAACTGTGATATTAATGATAATGATAGATATAAAATTATGATTTTGATAATAACAGTAGTAGTAATGATAATAATGATAATGATAATAATAGTAGTGATAATAATATAATGATAATAGTAATAATTGTAATAATAACAGTGATTTGATAATCAGAATAATAAGGATGATTTGATAATCAGAATAATAAGGATGATTTGATAATCAGAATAATAAGGATGATTTGATAATCAGAATAATAAGGATGATTTGATAATCAGAATAATAAGGATGATTTGATAATCAGAATAATAAGGATGATTTGATAATCAGAATAATAAGGATGATTTGATAATCAGAATAATAAGGAAATAATAACAGTGATTTGATAATCAGAATAATAAGGATGATTTGATAATCAGATTAATAAGGATGATTTGATAATCAGAAGGATAAGGATGATAACAAAAACAATAAAAGATTATCATTACTTTCATCCGTAAGGAAGTGAGATTATATGACACTCGAAACCCTCCGAAAATCAGTTCAGGAAATACGATACCGTCAAGGGACACCGGGCAGGGACGTATCTTTAACGTAAACACGTATTAACGTCACCTGCATCTTCTTGATCAGTACTTGGACGAGGAAATTCCAAAAGTCGTCAAGGGAAAAAAAAAGGAAAAAGAAAAAAAAAATGAGGTAAAAAAAAAATCTAATGAGGAGCATCTTTGGAAAACTATTTCTAAAGGAAGAAAAGGATGGTGTGTATATTCGTGTGTAATTTTTGCGAGGGTAATTTCAAATTTAGGGATATTGTTGGACAGAGATTAATCGGAGATGCAATAGTGCAACAGATCTCGTTGCATATACAAACAGTATAAGAAGCGCCGAGGAAGGTTCTCAAGTAAGGCACTAGAAAGGTTAAGGACACTATAACGTTAGTGTTTGTGAGGCTTTCACCACATGATGCAAACATTAAAATTTTTATTTTTATCATTATGACTTTTTTTTTCCTTTTTTTTTTTTTTTTTTTTTTTTTTCTTTCTTTTTCTTTCTTTTTCAGAATTCGGTACCTGATGTAGCTCCGAATGTCTCGTTTGAATTTCGGTCGTTTTGGTATACTTAGTAGAAAATCATTTACTCTTATCAATTTTGGTAGAGGTACTTTTCGTTTCCCCAGAGAGAGAATGTATCTGTGTATGTGAGTGCGGATTGTGGATGCTTATACATGCACAAACAAACAAAATTAGATAGAGAAAATCATTCTTGACCGATTATTACCATCAACTTACAACTTCAATATTGACTATCTTGCTTACAAAAATCCAGGCAAAATAAAGAAAAGTTTCATACTATAGATGACACTATAGTTCATATACACATAGATGACCCTTGATATGATAGTGGTAGAAACCAATTCAATAAAAATTGTACCAATATCAACATAATAAACGAAACCACAAATACACAAAACCAATCAATTGTCTTCTTATTGACTGTCTTAAAGTGATCTGTCCCGAGAGTAGGAATTAAAGAACCTGCAAATACACTAAACTTGACAAATCATTCTTTCCGCAGATGAAGGCCAGAAGTTGGATGAGGATGAGGAAAATTGTATATGAAAAACAGAGGACGATTGAATATTCTATTTTCTGACACAAACAGGCACTAAGAAAAAAGTACGAAAAAAGTAGTTATAGAAGACGGTAACAAAATGGGACATTAGCTCTGAATTATGATCTGAACA
>NW_028234403.1:39609933-39622433 GCF_977035675.1 Penaeus japonicus
CCGAAATCTTTCCATTAGGGTAGACGAGCACAAAGGAATCTCTTTCCGGACAAAATCCAGATTGAATAAACCCATGTTTTCATCCATCAGAGATCATAGTGAAGAGAATGATCACCCAGTCAATAATTGCAATTTTTCCACTATTGACTCTGCTACCTGTGATTTAGATCTATGCATTTTAGAAAGCATATGGATATGGAAACTAAAACCGGAACTAAATGAATATAGTTCATCAACCAACCTTGAAATATTAAAATAATGCAGTCACCCCCGTATCCATTTTCTTTCTTCTTGGCACGGGTTGCTTGCTTGCTTGCTTGTTGGATTTATTGGCTATCAACCAGCGGCACAAGCCAAGGTTATTAAGCCAATGATTCCATTTTATTTTATCAATCTATATAAGGTCATAAAGTTTTGTCTCTAGAAAAGTGATTACTTTACTGACTATTTTTTCATTGTCAGATAGTAGATTGTTTATATTGAATTCAATGTTTTTTATTTGAAAATAATTTGTAATATTTTGTCTGTTATTCATATATTTTTGGCAAGATACCAAAAAAATGTGCCACTGAAAGATGTCTATGACAGTGGTCACATTGTGGAGGGAATGTCTTTTCTATGTAGGGAGTGAGGTGTGTTAGGCGAGTGGCATTGACCCTGAGTCGGGCCAACACTACCTCCTCCCTTCTGTTTCTTCTGTGGGCTGTGTCCCACGGTTCTATTATCACTTTATTTTTAGTGATTTGGAGGTCGGTCCACTCACTTTGAATTTTTGCTTGATGAATTTTTGCTTTTATAAAAGAGACAAAACACCTGAGATCTGTGCGGATAATACCAGGCTCCATATCATCAGTCGACCCGGCTAGTTTGTCAGCCTGTTCATTGCCATGAATACCCGAGTGTCCAGGTACCCATATCAGTTTGATTGATTTATTGGCACTATGCAATTTACGAATGATATTACCCTGTATTTCATTTTTGGTGGTTTCTAGTGATTTAATGGCTTTAATTGAATTTAAAGAGTCTGAAAATATGACTATTCTATCGTGGGTCGTCGATAGGGCAAAATCTAAAGCTTTGTCTATTGCAAAAAGTTCAGCAAGAAAAATCGATGATTCTGCAATCGAAATCTCAACTGACATTCAGTCGACCATACACCCGCTCCCACACACTCGTCTGTCTTGGACCCGTCGGTATATAAATGAAAAAAGGAAAGATGTTTAATTAGGATATCTCTGAACCTCTGGCGTACCTCCACCTCCGACACCGTGGCTTTGGCTAATGGTAGCCAGTCTATAACGGTGGAAAAATTGGGTGTCTCCCACGGTGCTATGTTTGACTGAACCAGGGTATCGATGGTAGAGAGATCTATACCGACTTTATCTGTGAGGTCATGGAGTCTATTGCACAGCGGCTTCCCGCCGCGGTGCTGTGGCCCTACCTACCGGCGCAAAACATCCCTGTTGGGATGCTGGGGCTGCCTGACTACCTTGGCGGCGTAAGTCAGCGCAAGCTGGCCGCGTCTAAGACGGAGGGGAGGTACTCCCGACTCTACCTCAAGGCGCTCGGTGCGAGTGCACATAAGGGCTCCAAGACAGACGCGTAAACACGCATTCTGCACTACATTCAAACCTTTCAGAGTTGAGTTAGTTGCCGAGCCATACACGATTGACCCATAATCTACTTTAGATCTAATCAGGGATTTATATAACATCAGTAAAGACTTTCTATCAGCTCCCCATTTGTGTCCAGAAATGCACTTTAATAAATTAAGTGCTTTTTGACATTTATTCTTTAACTGACCAATGTGGTCTTTCCAATTTAATCTACTATCAAAAAGTAGACCAAGAAATCTAGCTGAATTTTGAATAGGTATTGGGTGGTTGTCTAGAGTTAGCCTGATGTTGGGCTTTCTCCTATGTGTAAAGACCACGCCAATACTCTTTCTTATGGAAAACTTAAAACCCCACTGGAGGCCCCAGTTATGAATCATATCCAGTGCCAATTGGATCCGATTTGCCGAGAACTCTGCATTATTGCTGGAGTGCCATAATGCACAATCATCGGCGTACAGTGAGTATTTAAGATTTCGAGGAGGAGATGGTAAAATGTCGTTTATCATACATAGAAATAATGTTGGTGACAAGACACTTCCTTGTGGGACCCTGTTTGCCTGGACAAAAATGTCCGAGAAAGTGACATTGTCGGAAAATAATTTGACAGAAAAAGTTCTGTCAGAAATGAAATTTTGGATAAAACAAGGCAAGTTTCCACGTAATCCGAAAGCATAAAGTTTTCTGAGTAGGCCATGTCGCCATGTCATGTCGTAGGCTTTTTCTAAATCTAAAAATACTGATATCAAAAAATGCTTTTTGGCAAATGCCTCATGAATATGACTTTCCAGTTTTACCAGCTGATCGAGAGTTTGACTTCCCTTTCGGAAGCCGCACTGCTCGTCAACTAGTAAATTCCTGGTGTTTAGAAAATGCCTACTATTAACAATTCTTTCCATGACCTTGCATAAGCAACTTGTCAACGCAATTGGGCGGTAAGATATGGCGGATCTGGGATTTCCCCCTCCTTTCAATATGGAAATGATGTGGGCGAAGTGCCATGAATTTGGAAAAGTCTGGCTTTTCCAAACATCATTGTACACTTCTAGCAACTTAATCATGTCATCATGATTAAGATGCTTTATCATCTCATATCGAATCTCATCGGGGCCTGGGGATGTTCCTCTACAGGCTTCTAGGGCTCAGACAAGCTCATTCATTGTTAGATCTTTATTGTAATCAAAGTTATCTCCTGTGACATTGAATTGGTTGCAGCTCGGCTGCTTCCTTGGTGGTCAGGAATGCAGGATTGTAATTTTCCGAGCTGCTTGTATAAGAGAACTGCCTGGCGATTGTGTTAGGAATGTCTCTAGGTGAATCATAATTAATTCCCTCATGAATGATGTTTCTGATTTTGATTGATGATTTTTTCCTATTGATTCTATTTACTGTGGACCAAACCTCTGATAACTTTGTGTTGCTGTTAATCGTAGAGACAAAGCTTCGCCAGGAGTCTCTTTTGGCTTGTCTGATTGTTCTACGAGCCCTAGCTCTCGCTTGTTTGTAATTGCGAAAGTTCTCGTTTGTAATGTTATTATGGAAAAGCCTGTAGGCCCTATTTCGTTCACATAGCGCCCTGCGGCAATCTGGTGTCCACCATGGAACTCTATGCTTAATGCTATCTGTCGAAGTCTTAGGGATGGTTGCCATTGCTGCATTTATAATACAATTTTGAACATTGTTTACTTTATCATCAATGGTTTCTCCAACAACTTCGAGCTTGACGCTCCTTGTGAAGGCGACCCAATCTGCTCTTTTTACGTTAAATTTGGGTGCTGAAGGCGTCCTCGTGGTGTCGCATGAATATTGAATACAAATAGGAAGGTGATCGCTTCCCAACGAGTCGTCAATGGTGTGCCACAGGCACTTGGCTGCTAGTGTTGAGGAAACCAGTGATAGGTCAATAAAGCTCAAATTACCGGTATTATCGTCTATTCGCGTTGGACTACCGTCATTTAGAAGAACCAGATCAGAGTCGTTGATCAACTTAACTACTTGCTCACCTCTACCATTCACCCGCAGGGAACCCCATGATGTATGACGAGCATTCAAATCACCTAAAATTAATTTATTGTTTGGCAGACTGTCCTGAATAACAAAAAGCTCATCATAGATTAGCATTTTATCAGGTGGACAGTAAGCTGAGCATATAGTCAGATACGTGTTATTGAATTTTACTTTGCATGCGACGTGTTCCAAAGTAGAATTAATCGTCACTTCAATGAAAGGGAGATTCTGGTGGATGTACATGGCGACTCCGCCTCCACCCCTTCCCTCTCGGTCTTTTCTACAAAGATGGTAGTTTCTTAGCGATACGACCTCGTCAGAGACTTGGTCGTTTAAATGGCTTTCTTGTAGAACGATAATATCGGGAGAATAGGACGAGGCTAATAATCTAAGGGAATTTAATTTTGATCTAAGACTTCGACAGTTCCATTGTATAATGGTATACGCGTGGATTACGTTTTATGGGGTTTGGAAGTGCCTTGTCCGGCGGTTTTTATTTTCTTTTTTTGGGAGGGAGGCGCCTCCTCCTCTCCCTCGCTTCCCGAGGGCCTCTCTCGGGAATTTTTGGAGACAGTAGCCTCCATGGCTTGCTCCCCTCCACTAGAGAGACGCCCGGCGGAAGATGATCTGCTCTTACGAGCAGAACTACCACCAAACGAAGTTCTAGTTGGGGTCGCCTGGACTAAGAGGTGTGATCCAGATTGTGATTTGGTATCATCCTCCTTATGATGCTTTTTTTGCTGGGTTGATTCAGCAATTTCCTTTATTGTTTTATTCAATTCTTTAATTTGATTCATTAATTCCTTAACAGTTTCCTTTAATTCTGCAATTTCCTGGTCCTTAGCTGCGAGCTGCTGACTAATACTGCTTGCACTGGAAACGTTGTTGGTTACTGCTGAGGCGTAAGAAGTATTGGGTTTGCTGGTCAAACCTTCAACTTTCTTCTTGGCCTCACGGTAACTAACATCGTGCTCTCTCATGTATGCCAATGTCTCAGTCTCCGTCTTCAGGCTGCTGCATTCAGCAGAGCCTGACTGATGGGGACCTCCACAGTTAGCACACTTGAGTGTCTTTTCCTTGCATGTAGTAGTATCATGAGCTCCAGCACATTTACCGCACATAAATTTGTCTGTATCTTTATCATTGCATCGTAATGAGGTGTGTCCAAATTTTTGGCATCTATTACAACGCATTGGTTTTTGGATATAGGGTCGAACTTGAACGATCTCATACCCAACTTTAACAGTACTTGGAATTTTATTTGAAGAAAAAGTCAAGAAACACAATCCGGTTTTTACTCGCACATCTCCATCTTTCTTAGCCATACAATTTACGTCTACTACGCTCTGGTCTTTCATGGCCTCAAGAATTTCACTTTCTTCCATTGTCCTCAAATCCCTGTGAAAGATTACTCCCTTACAGGTATTTGGGCCAACAGGAATAGTTACTTTAACTTGAAGGTTATGAATTTGCGTCAGTTTAAGCAAATTCTTAACCTGAGATTTAAATTGCACTTTTACAAGGAGGCTGCCATCTCGCAATTTTCGGACAAAATCAAACCCGCCTTCCACTTGACCATCAAGGACCTTCTTAATGATAAAGGGGTTGACATTCTGCAGGGATTGATTTTATTTCACGCATCGTATGTTCAAGCACCTTGCGTTCACGGGTTGCGTGCTCTTACTTCTTGACACTTTTACTCTGTGTACAACCAACCAACATATGGCAAGTATGTATGGTATTTTATGAAACTGTGTTTTACCTTATTGATGCTTTTGTGTTATTCTTAATTATGTTTACTTTTACTATTTTATTACTTTTGATATATACGTTTTATTCTTATATTACAGTCACTGATGATGAGTATTGTAATACTCGAAACGTTTGAAATAAATAATGTTCCCTGCTGCCCTGGCTGTTAACTTCCTTATATATATATATATATATATATATATATATATATATATTATATATATTATATATATATGTATATATATATATATATATATATATATTATATATATGTATATATACATATATATATATATATATATATATGTTTATATATGCATATGTGTGTGTATATATATATATATATATATATATATATATATATACATATATGTATATGTATGTATATATATTATATGTATATATATGTTTGTGTGCATATATATTTATATATATAAATATATTTATATCTATATATATATATATATATATGTATATATATATATATGTATATATGTGTGTGTGCATATATATTTATATATATGTATATATGTATATATATATATATATATATATATTAATATTATATATATATATTAATATTATATATATATTAATATTATATATATATATATATATATATATATATATATATATATATTTATGTATTCATATGCGTATATATATATATATATATATATATATATATATATGTATATTGTATATGTATATGTATATATATATACATGTATATATATATATACATATATATATATATATACATATTAATATATATCAATATATATATATATATATATATATATATATATATATATATATGTATGTATGTATGTATGTATATATATATATATATTTATATATATATATATATATATATAGATATATATATATATATATATGTATGCATATGTGTGTGTGTGTGTGGCATTGGCAGCGCTCCTCATCGTCTGGCTAAGTGTCTGGCCAGACCCCTCTCTGGCGCTATGGGAGTCATCAGTGATTCCCACCTGAAGAACTCTGACGACCTCATCAAACGTCTTCAGAATCTTGGATATAAGAACAAAAAGTTGGCGAGTTTCGATGTCAAGGCCCTATTCACCAATGTTCCCACGGATGGTGCGATACAAGCAGCAGAAAGAGTCGTCAACACCATGGATGATGAGTCATTTCCTCTACCCAAGCGTGACTTTATACGACTCGTGAAGCTGTGCGTGAATTTTGGGTCCTTCGAATTTGCAGGAGAAGAATACCGAAAAACCAGTGGTCTAGCTATGGGTTCCCCATTAAGCGCGGTTCTGGCCTGCACCTTCATGGAAACTCTGGAAAAAGACCACTACAGAGACATAATTGGCAGGCACTCAACATGGCTACGCTACGTAGATGATGTTCTGGTCGTCGTCCCCAGGAGGACGTGCTTACGCCAAACGCTGATGCTGCTAAACGCCGTCCACGACAAAATTCAATTTACCGTAGAGGAAGAAGAATGTCAGAAGCTACCCTTCCTAGACACTCTGATCCATCGTGACGACGATGGCCTGCGTTTCTCTGTATACAGAAAGCCGACTAATAAAGATGATTATATCCATTACTACTCCGCCCACAGCAGTAAAACAAAGTCAGGGGTAGTCATAGGTTTCTTCCTAAGGGCACTAAGGATTTGCAGCCCTGAATTCTTAGAGGATGAAATGAAATACATAATAGACTCCTTTGTAAAACACCGGTACCCAGAGGTTTCTTGCTAAACCTCAGAAAGAAAGCGGAGAACATCATGACCAGAGCAGAAAACGATCGTGCAGCACCCTCAGGTTTCTTGATACTGCCTCAGTGTAATATCTCCGAGATTATCAGCAGGTACTTCGGTACCAACGTGAACATAGCTAACACGTCCGGCGTAAAGATAGGAGATTTGGCAAGACACAAGAAACCGCTCACAAACAACCCCGACAGTGCCGTTTACTGTATCCCCTGCAGTACATGCGAAAAAGCGTATTACGGCGAAACAGGACGTGGTTTCGACACCAGGATGACCGAGCACCGAGCAGACATCCGTCACCACAGGACTTCCAACGCCATGGTGGCACACGTAGATGAGGCGGGACATCTACCAGATTGGAAGGAAGCGAAAATCGTCAGCAAAGTATTGCAAAAGCAAAGGCGTAAAGTCATGGAAGCTGCATACATCGCGACAACAGAAAATATGAACACCGCGTCGGGGAGATTTAAACTGTCCAAGGTCGCGGCAGCATCAATTATGCGGATAAACCATACACAGGTCAGGTGAGTCAGGTGAACCATCAGCTCTCATTTGATATATATATTCGTTCTTTGTTTTCACTTGTTATGTATTTTTGAGAAAGACCTCCGTCGAAACGCGTCAAATACATCTCTTGCGTGTTTTAGATATTCTGTCTCATTCATACCTTTCTTTTATATATGTATATATATGTGTGCATATATATATATATATATATATATGTACATTTATATATGACCATACTTAAATAACTCTAAGGTTTTAAACACTACATGTTTAAACCAAGGAGAAGTAAAAGAAACTCAAAAACTGAAAAATGTTTTAAACACAATGAAAAAAAGCAATTTATATGCCAAACCTGTGATAGAAAAAAATGCCACAAATGTGAAAATACTTACTTGAAAAACAGGAAAGAAATTATAAGTAATATTGATGCTTATCTAACAGGCATCAATAATGAGCTAAAAATAGATAATCAAGAAAATATACAGAAAGACTGCAGCTGGTGCAAAGACATCAATACTAAAAGTAATTCTAGTCTTGAAACTGAACTGGAAAAAAATCAAAGTTGTGACGATATATCAGAAGCCAGTTTTTTTAAAGAACTAATTAGAATTGAGGAAAATAGGGACACAATGGCAGAAAATGTATATGCACCCGTATCAGACATTCTGGAAAAAAGAGGAAATGAGCCATATCGGTGACCAAAAAATCAGCACACCCAAAAAGTGTGAAGGGGCATGCCCACTAGAAAACATAATTCAGAAAATGTATGAAGAATTAAAGGACTTCAAGATTCAATGTCTGAGGGAGATACAAATATTGAAAGATGAAATTCATGAATTAAAACAAGAGCAAAAAGAAAAACCTAAAGAAAAAAAGGTAACTCAGGCTGCTGAATTGGAAACAGAAAAGGCTGTACAAGACACTAAAAATGTAAAAGTAAAGCCAAAGAAGAAACAAGAAAATCCAAGAGGTGAGCAAAGTAAAGTAAATCAGGAAGAAGAAAAAAAAACTTTTCTGATATAGTAAGGCAAAAATCAGATAAACAGGCCAAGAATATTCTAGACAATGATATTTCAGACACTGAACAACCAAAAAAAGATGATGAGGCTGACTGGAAGGTTGTAGGCAACAAAAAGAAGCAACCAAAACAACCTACAAAAGAAAAGTCAGAGAAGAAAAATGAAGATACATTCAGAGCAAATAGGCTCTTTATATACAATCTAGAAGAAAACGAAGAAAATGATCCTGAAATCAGGAAAACAAATGATATGAAAATGATTAATGATATCATAACAAAATTGAACCTCAATGAAATTATCAAAGTTGAGAGTGCCTTTAGAGAGGGCAAATATTTAAAGGAGGCTTTGAGACCAAGGCCAATAGAGGTCAAATTAGAAAATGAAAAACAGAAATGGAAACTGATTGGAAAGAAATTGATGAATATAAAGAAGCATGGATAACACCGGACTTGAGCTATGAAAAAGGCAAAGTCAAAAAACATTGATCAATAAAAAAATAGAAAACATAGAAGAAGACAGAGCAGGAAAACACTGGTATATCACCAGCAATAGACAAGGACATTCAGTCCTGCGAAGCATACCTATTCGAACAAAGGCAGGTGATGAAACGCCCACCGCTACACCGGGGGAAGGTCCAGCTCCCCCAAAGTAGGGGGAAACGACATCAACTATCTAACAACAGTAGGTAATGTAGACATGCAAAGAAATAATTTATTTGAGACTCTCATGTTGCTAAATATACAGGGATTATATCCAAAAAGTAACCAGACAAAACCTACATATCTAGAGGACATGGCAAAGATCAACAATTATTCAATGATAGCTCTTACAGAAACTCATCTGAATGAAGACATAAAAAATGAAGAAATTAAAATTGATAACTATGAGTTAATAAGGAAAGATAGAAATAAGAGAAGCAGAGGAGGAGTAGCTCTTTATATCAGGAAAGAATTAGCAACTAGAATGGATACTGTAATAGAATACTCTAATAATACAGTAGAAATACTAGGGGTATTGGCAAAAGATACAAAAAAGCTATACATTATTTTATACAGACCTCCTGGAACAACAGAAACATCTTTCAATAAATAACTAGGCATTATTAGTAATTACATTGTCAATACAAGGGAAATTAAAGCTATGATTATACTTGGCGATTTGAATTTCCCCTTTATCGATTGGGAAAGATAGGAGCAAATGCCACTAGAGATGAAAAACAACAAGCGAGAATGCTTTTAAATTTTGAAGAAAATTTTTACTTTAACCAAATCATTAATATTCCAACAAGGGAAGAAAATATACTGGACCTTGTTTTCATTAGTATAGGGGAAGATGTACACAACATATCATCAACTTATACAGCCCAATCAAACCACAAAATAATTGAAATCACAATGAATAAGTTAAATAATCAGAAAAGTAGTAAAAAACAGATAGCCAAAGTAGAAAAGAGTCTCAGATCTTTAAACTTTAGCCATAATCAAATAGATTGGAAAAAAATAAATGCAACACTAGAAAAGTCACTGAAAGATATTGACGTTCTCTTAACACCAAAAGATATACTAGAGAAGCTTCCCCCCAAAAAAACAACAGAAACAAGAATATTATACCAAGAGATCGAAGGATCATGTTAAGAAACAAGAAAAATAAGGTTAACAAATTGAAAAAAACAACAGATCAGATCAAGAGAGAAAGGATCAAAGCAGAGATAAGGGTATTGGAAGATAAATTAAAACTGTCTATAAGTAACCAAAAAGCAGCCGAAGAAAAAAGAGCTGTGGAAGCTATAAAACAGAATGCAAAATATTTTTTCTCTTATGCAAACAACAGGTTAAAGAGGAGAACAGAAATTGGGCCTCTTGAGAATAATGGTGCATTGGTAACTGATTCAAAGGAAATGGCTGAATTACTCAAATTGCAATATGAAGAAGTCTATAGTGTCCCAAGAATAGAAAAATTAATATCAGACCCACAGCAACATTTTAGTATTATTAGTAATGAAGATGAATGTCTCACTGACTTCATATTTGATGAAAAAGATACTCTTGAAGCAGTAAGTGAAATACCAACAAACTCAGCAGCTGGGCCAGATGAAATCCCAGCAATCTTTTTAAAAAACTGCAAAGAAACCATAGCAAAGCCACTGGTAACTTTGTGGAGGAAATCTTTGGACATGGGGACTATCCCCAGCTTACTGAAAGAGGGTACTATAATTCCAATATATAAAGGTGGAAACAAAGGTCAAGCCAAAAATTATAGACCAGTAGCACTAACATCTCATATAATAAAAATATTTGAAAGGGTAGTGAGGAAAAAAATTATTCAGTTTTTAGAAAAAGAAAACAAGATAAACCCAGGGCAACATGGATTCAGAAGTGGTAGATCTTGTTTATCACAGATCCTGACACACTTCGAACACATACTAAGGGACCTAACTGAAAATAGAGAAGTTGACGTAATATATCTAGACTTTGCAAAAGCTTTTGACAAAGTAGATCACGGCATCCTGCTACATAAGATTAAAGACCTTGGAATCGGCGGGAAAGTTGGAAGATGGATTTACAACTTCCTAATAAATCGTAAACAAAAAGTACAAATTAATGGGCTTTACTCAAATGAAACGATTATTATGAGTGGGGTGCCACAAGGGTCCGTTCTTGGGCCCTTGTTATTCCTTATTATGATTGGTGACATTGATAATGGTGTGAAACACTCAAGAGTAACATCATTTGCAGATGATACAAGAATAAGTACACCCTTAGATATACAAGATAATGAAAACAAACTTAACGAGGATTTACATACCATCTGTAAGTGGGCATTTGACAATAATATGAAATTCAATGCAGATAAATTTGAAATCATAAGATATAGTCTAATTGGAAATTTAAGAGCAAGATCATATTTTGTCGAAGATGTGAAGATTGAGGAGAAAAAAGTAGTAAAAGATATAGGACTCTATATGAGTAATGACATGAGTTTCAGTCACCATATAGAGCAGATTGTCAACAAAGGAAAAGTTATGAGTGGATGGGTAATGAGGACTTTTAACACAAGAGACCCAGAACACCTTTTACCACTATGGAAAACATTAGTGACCACAAGATTAGAATACCAGTGCCAAGTATGGAGCCCAAATCTTATAAAAGATATAATGTTGATAGAACAAGTCCAAAGAATCTTTACACGGAAGTTAGATAATATGATGGGTCTAAACTATTGGGAAAGACTAAAAAAAACTAAGACTGTACTCACTACAAAGGCGGAGAGAGAGATACTTCATTATATATGTGTGGAAAATTATTGAAAACTTAACACCAAATCCAAGACCTGTTGAAGGAGGGGGAATTCAGGTAAGACATTCCCCCAGGCAGGGAAGAACATGCTATCGCACTGGGATAAGTGCATAAACATGCCTGTTAAGAAAAATGCAAAAACAAAGTTTCCTAATAAACGGACCTAAATTGTTTAATAGCACACCGAAGGATATAAGAAACTTAAATCAGTGTAGTGTTGAAGTGTTTAAAAGAAAATTAGATAAATGGCTACACTCAGTACCAGATGAACCACCAACATGTGGTAGTGAAAGAACGAGGGCTGAATCAAATTCCATCCCTCATCAAATTCAGTTGCTTGCAACTGACAAAAAACGGGCGGTCCCCCAGGATGGCCCTGGCATGAGCTAATAACAAAGCTCAAGCTGTAACTACCACCAAGTAACCAAGTAAGTAAGTATATATATATATATATATATATATATATATATATATATATATATATATATATATATACATATACATATATATATATATATTTATGTATATATAATTGTACATTTATGTATATATA